>NW_018128198.1:877685-893105 GCF_001952655.1 Monopterus albus | reverse complement strand
CTGTAGATTAAACTTTTAACTTCCATTTGTACTGTTCAAAACATTTATCTGAATCTTTGTTATAATGGTTGAAAATGAGAAACACTGTCCATTGGTCTGTATGAAGAGAAAGAGTCGGGGGCTGTAGTGGTGATATCACACCTAGAGCGGTGAGGCTGTTGGACTGGTCTAAATAATTCTCTCTAACTCGTCCTCATGACCAGTTTTCACTCCTTTTACTTAAGTCTTTCACTGAAATGTAGACACATCTGTGCTCTTCCTGTCAGTAGAACTGTGGAAGCAAATGGATTCACAGAAGATGCACAGTGAGCTGCAGAGTGACACGAGTGCCGACCGACTGCCACAGGGACTCCTATGTAAACTGTAGTAGGCAGGTGGTCATAATGTTATGGCTGGTCTATCTCCATGCGTATAGTAGTTTGTACATATTTTATTGCAGAGGTTTCTATTGTACACACAGCTTGTGTGCGGTTGTGTCTGTTTGTCCATTACTTTTTTGTTTACTTTATGTTGTTCATTGCAGTCGGGACTAATGTTGCTGCATCAACATAAACGTTAGTGTAATGATACTGTAGGCGTGCATGTCCCAAAGTACTGTGAGGGTGTGAGTGTGTGTACATGTCTCTCTAAGGTTGTGTGGACAAAGTTTAGCCTGAAGTCATCATTTGAGGATGTTTTGACATTGTGAGGATATTTTAGTCAGTGTGTGTTCTTTTTTTTTAATTCCTCATCTTTGTTTTAATAAACAGTTACAGTAATCTAGTAACAGTAGCCACACAAAGACAAATGTAAATACATTAACTGAGCTGCTGAAGTTCACCACCCAGTGTGTCTGAGGGTAAGGGTTTGAGGAATGCATTGTGTCACTGAGTGTCCTCACAGCTACAGACCAACATGTATGTGTGTGTACCTGATATCGTGACCAGGACGTTGAGTCCCTCCAGGACGTCCATCTGCTGGAAGCGTCGTCGATTGATCAGAGGGTAAACTTTGCCCTGACCGCTGCGATCCAACAGCATCAGACCACTCTCTGTTCCCACCAACAGGTTCACTCCTACAAACACATGCACACGTATAAGAGAACAACAACAACAGTGACCCAGCTAGAACGCCACTGGTCATTGTGGTCTGACGTGTAGCTTTGCTGCCACCCAGTGGCGAAGACGTTGATAGCCACAACAACAAGGTTTCAATGGACACTGAATATAATCGTATCAGAAATGACTTGTGTACCAAAAATGGTCATAATGTAGGAATGTTTACACATGTAAAATATGTCTTAAATATAATTTAAAAAATAAAACTTTAAATGTGAAAGTGGTGTTTAATGCTGCTGGTTTTCACATAATCCTGCTGAGATGTTTTATCACATGTCCAGTTTAAAGGCTAGTCATTTACTGATGTAGTTCTGCTGAAATTTGATTTTAGTACAGGTCTGTGTGTTTGTTCGTACCCCAGAGTGCAGCACACAAAATCTCAGAGTTGAACCTCTTCTTGTATTTGCGGATCTCTGGCGTGTCGCTCTGAGGGCGGGTGTTGACTGGGTTGACATTGACCACTGAGCCCTTCCGAGATGGGTCAGCCCTCAGTGCCTCTGCCAGCCGGGCATCATTGCTGTAACCTGCAAGGTCAAAAGGAACGGCGTAGGAAGGACGGTGTAGAATTTTTGGAATTTAGGGTGGGGGTCGCTCTAATGATCAGCATTAGAAGAATGGGTGGTTCTTCATTTACTTGGGTTCATCATGAACACAGGATTGATTGTCATACAACTGTTTAGAGGAAACAGTCCACCAAACCTTGCTTCATGTGACAGCAGTGGTTTATGGCTCCTCTGCAGCCATGTCATTTCAAAACTCATCAAATCTGTGATTGACTGGACAATCTAGTATAATAAGGGGTCACTGGCTGGTCACCAGCTGCATCAGGTGAAGTACTGGTTCAGAAACACCAGAGTCCTTCTGGCCTTGTCGATAGCCAGCCCTCTGAGCGATGATGGGAACAGGAGGACTGCTATGATAAGAAAGGACTGTTTGTAAAGTGCAGCAGCCAATGAGCTCTGAGACCTTGGTGAATCAGTGACCCCACACTAACATGCTGCTTGTAGTTTGGTTGTGAACTGGAAGCTTTCACACACACGTCAATCCCTCAAGAGAAACCTGTTTTTGATTTAGAATCATAGGCTACAATTCCAAAACCAATGCAGACTTGTATGTTAGTTTTAGTTTTATATGTGATTTAAAACACTGAAGAAAAGCCAAAACACAGCAGATAAAACATAAATGTTGTTATTAACTCTGACTGACCCACTTTTCTTAACTTGTGATTTTTAAACTGGTCCTAAACTTAATATGCAAATTCTAAGTAGCTGAACTACTTCAAGAAACTTCTGGAACTTTTGATGAAAAGGTTTGTGGAGGCCTGGAATTCAGACCCCCCCCCCTTACCAGCTGCAACAGTAATTGTGATGTCCACAATAATGCATCAGTAATTATATTACAACTATATGATACACAGGAATGTGAAATGTGCCGTTCTGCATAATGAGTACTTTTACTTTTAGTACTTTAAGTATGTTTGATGCTAATATTTCTGTACTTTTACTTTTAGTACTTTAAGTATGTTTGATGCTAATATTTCTGTACTTTTAATTGAGTAACATTTTGAACATGGGACTTTTACTTGCAACAGTACTTTTATTTAGGTAAAGGATTTTCCACCACCTCTTTTTCTTCCACCACCTCTTTTTCTTCCACCACAGCTCTTTAAGGCTATGAACCTTTTGTTGACCCGAATATCCAACCTTTCGGATATTCATCCGTTAGGTAGGTCATCGGTTTTCAATTTTAGTATTCACATTTGTTGTATTTTCTAACCCAAAGTACTGCCAGATGGGCAAAGAGGTACTTTTAACTGCAGCACAATATCAGCCTATTAAACCCTCCCACATAGCGGATATTTGAATATTTGATAGTTATTACCACCAAATATCAGGAGCCCAGAAACTGCTACTCAGGAACAGCCCTGTTGGTGACTGTGGGGTTTTTTTCCCAGTTGTCACTGGGGAAAGGGACATACCAACATTGTTGAGAGCGCTGCCAGTGGATGGAGAGACTTGGAGGAGGCGTGGGTCGATGAACGGAGTGAAGGAGGAAGAAGACTTGTGTTTCTGCATGTTGTTACTGGACTGGCTCTACAGAGAGACAGAATTCAGATTTAATGGTGACAGAATGTGAAGATTCTGAACAGCATTAGATGTTTACACATAAAAATTAATATGAACAATTAACAAGATGCAGTCAAACAAGCAGGCAAAAGGGTTTTCTGTACGTGTTGCATGCGAGTACGGTGGACATTCAGTCAGAGGGTAAAATGATAAAATACTGAGAAATAAAAATGCAAAAACAATGGAGGGTAAAAACATAACATAGGAACAAAGAGGAAACAATGCATTTTCATGGGAAATATACTTGCCGTTGCGCTTCTAACTGCTCTGTTCATTACGGGCTATTGTCTGGGGAATGTGAGAATATGACTCGCTGGCTGAAAATAGGCAACATCAAGAAACGAGATTTAGATGTTTGGGAATGCTTGTAAAACCACAACCGGCCTCAGAGGACACTTCAGGAAAAAAGACTAAATCAGGGCTAACAGGCTCCTGTGGTCGTAAAGCCAACACTCACTGAGGACTGACAGGGCTACAGATGTAAATCACTCCCCTGAAATAGATTTTTATTCTTTGCATTTTAAAACAAAGTACAAAAATCTGTGTATAATAAATTAACTGCGCAAAAAAATGTTGTACTTCCCTCTGCAGAGAACGTGTAGCAGCACAGGCCACCCTACCAAATTCACCATCATGGCCAGTTTGAACTATGGAAAGAACTTTGTTTTTAAATGCCATAATAATATTATTACTAATGAACTGGTGGGCTGAACTGGGGTCTACTCTACTGTGTTCCCAGTTATGGCAGATTAGGACGACTTCGACCTCTTTGCTTCTCATATTCACAAGGTTACACAAGAGGTTGCATCCTTAAGCAGTTGTCTGCATTGGCACTGGGTGACATACCTCTGTGAGGATGCTGAGCTTGTCCAGAGGACTCTGGGGGGACATGGAAGAGGGGCTGGCAAGGCTGGAGGAGGAAGGGGAGTTGGATGCAGAGGAGGAAGGGGAGGAATGGTGGCTCTGCTGGATCAGGTCTGGGAGGTGGTGGATGCGACTGGCAAAGCCGTTCCTATCCGAGTGCTGTGTGGGGTGATGGTGATGGTGGTGGTGGTGATGGTGAGGGCTGGGGGTATGCTGGCTGAGGCCTGCGACTGGTGCCGAACTAGGGCTTGGGGCAAAGCCTGCAAGCAGGCCAGGGGTCTGGGTTTGGCCCGGGCCAGGGCCTGGACGCTTTCTGTTGTCACCTGCACTCTGGAAGTAGAAAGAGGGGCAGACGGCTTTGGGTCTAGATGTGTTCCTGATGAGTTCAGGGGAAGGGAAGGTGGTAGCTAGAGCAAAGGGTAAACTACAGTGGCTATTCTACAGGTGGACAGAAAACTGTTATTAGTCAGTTATATGGTGAAACAAGGTGTCATTCTGTGGTGCACTGGTACCAGGAAACTGACCCTTCATCATGTGTATTGGTATGAACTGCATGAGAGACTGATCGATTTAGTACTAAAAATCTAAATGTCCTAAACAGACCGTAAAAAAAAGAAAGAAAAATCTAAATGTCCTAAACAGACCGTTAAAAAAAAAAGTAAAACAACCTAAATAACATTAATAGGATTAATGAATTAGCAAGAGCTCCTAATGTACGTCTAACTGAAATCTGCACTAAGCTTCTCCACCAGCCACAACGTGTAAGAACAAAACAGAACAAACAACTGGAAAAACAAAATGGGAAAACACGTGGGGCTGGAATGAACAAAACAGCAAAAGCAACTAAAAGTGGGTGAACCAAAACCCCAGCAGCCGGTACCTGTCTGACGATCAGCGTGCTGTCTTTGCAGGGCATCGAGCCCGCATCGCTCTCGCCTTCATCGTGAACGATCATGGTTTTGACTGACTCCGTCTCTCCATTACTTAGCCTGGAAGAACTACAAAGGAGAGGAGTGTTTCAACACAAACATCTTGCATTCTGGCTGCAACTTTGACAATAATTACATAGTGTTCCACGCTGGTGGAACACAAGGAAGACGACATGTCTCTATGGTTTCAAAGGAGTTTTTCCTCCCGCTGACGCCAAGTGCTGCTCAGGGGGATTTGTTGGGTTTCCCTCTGTAATAAGTGATAACAGTAAGGTCTAGACCTGGTTTTGTAAAGTGTCCTGAGATGACTTTTGTTGTGATTTGACGCTATACAAATAAAATTTGACTTGAAGGTTTCAGGTAAACCTGGTTGAGAGAAATCAGACTTTTCCATTATCCTGAACTGGTGCATCCTGTTGTTACCACCTGGTCCATGTTGTGTCAGTGCAACCTGTCTATGAGATCAGAGGTTAACCCTGCGTACATACACAGCTTTGGAGTCCTCCGGCCCAGAGGTCGACTCTTCGCCTGCCTCCTGGTCCACCTCTTCATCGTCATCTTCATCAGTGGTGTCTGATTCTTCGCTAGATGAGGAATAGTCTGTCACTTTATTTGGTGGGCGGCCGTCATCCACCGCACGCAGCTCCTTGGCCAGAGCTGTCAGGTCCTAAAGGTCAGGAGGTGAAAGGTAAAACCTGGGTCAAAGGTTATTTTATCTCTGATTTCTATTTTTTTTTTCCCTTGCTTGGAATTCTGTCCATTCTTCATCTGGGCATTTTATGTACAAGTCCTTAGCTAAGTTGTCATAAGACTTTCTGTTAATCTTCTTTAAAATGTAAAGCAGGAAACAGAATGCTGCTGGAGAGGAGGCGTGGTTAAACACTAGCCAATGAGAAGCCAACGTGAGAGCAGCAAAGCCAAAAGATGAAGCGAGTGAAGAGATGACTGTCGTACAGCTGATGTTCTTCCAAACTAGTGCAGGTAAGGTTAGTGGGTTAATTCTAATAATGAGACAATTATTAGAGCTGCAAAGATGAAAAATTAAAACAGGAGAGAAGAAAAGGTCAGTTCTTTATTGGGGTTAGAGAAGGCATGAGTTAAGATGGCCGTCACCCAGGCAGAGAGACCAGTGGAGAAAAAGCAAGTGATAAGTGCAGAGACTCCTTCAGCCAGTGGCCTCAATCCATCATATCATGTCACTCTGTTGGATGATAAGAAGATCACAGAAGGAAGGAGCTAATTATTTATCATTCACACAGCTGAGAAAAATCTCCAGGCCGCATCAAACCATCACACGCAGTCCAGCTTTTTAACAAAACCCAAAGCAGTGTGCCATCATGTCCCACCACCTCTATCCACACACAGCTCTAGATCTAGATCTATCCCAGCGAGCTACACTGCTGGTCAGTCAGCTTTGAGTCGACTCTCACCGCTGGTCTGTTCGGCCTGACCGGGTCCCTCCTCTCCTCTGGTTTTTTCCCAGCATTCTCTGGCCGTTGGAGAGGCGAACCCTCGGATTTGGAAGAGGCTGAAGGAAGTGGAGGTGAAACGGTTATTCTTATTATTAAGTGATTCTGGGAAAACTGGCAAATCTAAATGTGTGTTCATCTGAGTGTTTGTGTAGCTTCTTTACTAAAACAGAACTTGAGCACAACTGAATTTTAGAGGCTGTTTTATTGTCCATCTCCTGCAGGTCTATCAGTGCTGATCTGTTAGTGTGTGTGAACTCACAACGGGCCCTGAACCTCTCTCCAGAGCCACAGTGAGAACCGGTTTGAGAGCTGGAGTTACTGGAGCTGCTGGAGGAACTGGAGCCTCCGCTGCCACTGTTACTGGTTGTCTTGGGAACCAGTTTCTCCACTCGCTCCCCCAGCAGCCGAGGCTCCACTGCACTGCAGAGCCAACAGACACCAGAGTCAAGACAGAGCTGAAGTGTAAAAAAAACTTTCAGATGGTGGGTTGCAGAGGTTCTGTTGCTTCTACTGTATATTAGGATTTAATCTGAAAGCATCAGGTAAGTTTTTATCTTTTTTATTTTACAGAGTAGCTAATATTTTGGGCTGATATTCAATTCAAACATTTCTGAATATCTTAGAAAATCTCAGAATGTGTAATACTGTATATCTTTGAGAGCAAAGAGCTGCTGATCATATTGGAATAAATGGTGAAATGGTGAACAGAATGTTTGTACTGTTACTTTCAATGGGGTTTTGCATAATCCATTTTTCAAATCGATTTTTAAATTCCCCACTATAAAAAGTATGTTTTGTAATAATTCAGAAATGATTACTGTGCTTAACAATTTAAAACACTTTTTAAAAATGATTATTGCTCTGAAGTGTCCAGATTATATCAAGTAAAATAAGCACTAGTGCAGTAAGAACAGAGTAGGAGTCGTTTTAGAGAAAAATAAAATACTGCAGATTAAGAGGAAGGGAGAGATGACAGTGAATCTCATGAGAAGACTTGTGGCTTAGGAAAAGAAAACTGTGCATGTTCCTGTGAATGTGCACATTCACACACACACACACACAAGTAAAGAAGCATCACAAGGTTAGACAGCTAGCACTATTACATAAACCCTCCTACACAAATCCACAGACAGTAGCAGCACAGACAGACAGTACTAAGTGTACAATACAAACACAGATTCTGTGTGTGTCTATTAGATCGCTCTCCAAACAAGCCAAACATTTGTTTTCCCCCAGAGTCTCTGAGGAACTCATTTTTCATGTCATTTAGCTGCAAACAGCAGCCTGATGCTGAACACTGCTTCACATAACTTTGACTCCTGTCATTAAGGCTGCAAAGGCCTTTTTAACCAATTGATTGTGTGAATTTTTACTTACTTAGGAGCTAATTTGTGTCAGAGTCCTAAAATGATTCATCTCCCATAAAATGTCCTCTGTAAACGCTACACTATTATATTCTCCTTGAAAGATATAACCAGCGGAGTCCCACAGGGCATTATTCTGGGCCTATTGTGTTCACCTGTAATTTGATGCCAATTTTATGTTACATGTGGTTCATGAACTTTCAGGAACTATTAGTTAAAATACAGATTTTCAGACCTTCTGATTTGTATCTCATAGTTCTTGTATTACTTACATAAATCATAAGACCATGCACTTTTTATTGCCATTGCTCGTCTTATTTATATAGAGTTTATACTCATTTTCAGTAATCCCACAGATATCCATCCTATTTATACAACCATCAGCCATGTTAGACCAAATCCATTCCAACTTTCACATGACCACACTGTTATACCAGACAACTGTACATAAAGGTTTCTTGAGAAAATTATTTCTAGCCTCTTAATTACATTTTTAACAGTGTGTATGTATTCAAAGTTACATTTGGTACTTCTGGGTTATGAATGGAGAAGATGACGAGAGAAGAGGAGTAGGGACAGTAGTGGCCAGAAGTGTGAGGACGAACACAAAGAGAAAAGTCTGCAAAAACAGAAAGACTCACAATCTTAAGAACCAGTGGGGTTATGTGAGTTTACCTGGTGCCGTTGCGATGCCCAGCATGGCCGCTATGTGTGACGTTGCCATGGTGATGAGGCGACTCTCGTTTTGGCAACACTGGGGACCTTGATGTTGTCCTGACAGGAACCTTTTGTGATAAAACAGTGACCAGCTCACACATACACACTCCATCAGTTTGAGTGTGCTTAAAGGTTCAGTGTATACACAAAGCACATCACAGCCTATTCAGCATTTCCTCTTCAACAATTTAGTAGCGGCATCATTAAAAGCTATACCATGCAATACCAGGGTAACTTTAGCCAAATGAAATGAGAACCTCTGCTAGTATTCAAGCCGACTGTCTTCACAGCATATCAGAAACTGTTTACAAACCAACTGGAACTAAAAGTGAACAGTCTAGTAGGTGGGAATGTTTACAATTGTATATCAGAAGCCACAAGAGAGTGACAGTGTGTATTCTCCTTATCACAGTCACTGCTGCCTATGAGAGATCGATTTCCAATATAGCTGCCCTGTCACCATGTTCTGAAACCAACTAAACCCCTCATCTCACCCTGCCATGCCCCACAGCACCACTGTAAAACTATATTACACCAGTAGTCACTGGTCACAGTCATACCTTTCACCATGACTAAATTCTGTAGAGCCAATGCAGAACATCTGGCAGCATCCAAAGCGCAGCACAGCACAACAGAACTCCCAGTCAGCCATCATTTTGGTTTGTTTACAGTTAGTTTAGTTTATGGACAAGCCTTGACAGGGCTACGGTTCAGCTTGGCAGTGGTGTGTTTATAACAGAGGGTTTCCTTTTCTGAAGGGCTGCTAACTTTGGCTCTGATGACTGAATTTAGAGCTTTCTCAATGCCCACACTTGTGGGTAGCGTCAAATAGCTATCCTGTCTTTCCCATAGCATCCAACGCCCTACAGTATACATTGAGCAAGGAAAACCTCTCCTTGTTTGTCTCTTCTTCTGCAGTTACAGAACTTTTATATCCTTTTGAGCTTTTACAGTGAAAGGCCAAATTTGTTTGATCAGGGAAGAAAAACAGCATGAGACAGAAAGACATGGTCTGAGCTTGTCCTAGTGTTTGGCACTGTCTCAGTGCCTGGGGTTGGGTTAGAACGAGTCCACAGACTGGTTCATATTAACAGCAAGTTGGCTCACAATCTTGCATGGGTCCAGTTTTACAAGCCTGCATCTGCCCCCACAAACGACCTGCATTTATCTCCAAATCAAATCTGGACTGGACCCAACCTGCACCCACAATGTTAATTAAACACAGAGGGTACACAGCCACTCACTCACAACTCATCCCAACTGTTTTTAAGCAGGGCACGTGATTACTGGTCTGAGGTCACCTGCCGCTTTCTGAACTTCCCCTTTCTTATGGTGGTCTGTGTATTGTGAGAATAGATCCAGAACTATGTCTTCAGAAAACCTAAGGTAGACAACGAATCTTCTTTTGAGGGGCAGGAGCACTTTAAAGCTGCCAACCACCCTGCTCACCTGTTAATTTAATGTGGATTTAATTAAATAATCTATAAGTCCCCTACAATCTTTTTCTGTGCCACAAGAAAAGCCAACAAAAAGATGAATTATTGATTGCATAGAGAACCAGGCAGAGGATGGGAAGCCATTAATGTAATGAAATGAATAGTTGAGGATAATGAGAGTGTGAGCTCCTAAGAATCAGCACGATCGTCCTGTTTTCTCAGTTGACAGAGAGACTACATTGGTCTGTCTTCCTGCCCTTACCCTGGGTGGAGCCTCCTCTGAAAGGGCCGGGTCATGGGGCAAGGGCCTAGGCTGGGGATGTAGTTGCGGGTCAGTGCGTGCAGGAGCTGATGAGGATGATGATGAGGATGATGATGATGATGATGAAGATGGAGGGTGATGATGTTGGTGGGTTTCCTGGCTGTTGTGAAGGTGAAGATTTTCAAAGCTAGGGGTGAGCGGCTCGCTGAAGGAGTGTGACCGCGATACAGTGGGCGGGGTGGTAGAGGAGGAGATCGATGAGGCCACGCTGCTGCTGCTCTTTAAAGCAGCCAGATGGGAACGGACCTTACAGACAGCAAAAACAGAACACAATGGGGAAGGGCGGGTCAGTCTGCATGCAGTAGGACAAGGGCTTCAGGATATCTTTAGGAGTTTGTCAGATTGGAGCCATACAGGAGGGAAATGGGAAAAACTTCAGGAACACTGACACGAAACTTGAGGCCTCTTCAAACACTGAATATGTAGCGCCACTTGATTCATCCATCTGTTAAGGAAAAGGCTTTTTGTCATTCAAAACCTAATCTATATTCAGACCTGGCAGCTCCACTATAGAAACAGCCACAATGCTTGCACAAAACCTGACAGCTGGTGCACGAGAGGAAGCAGTTCTAGTAGTGGTGAGTAAATAATCATATCAAGGAACAAGAGGAGCTTGTCTTCTCATACACTGCATCACTTATGGATCTATAAACCTCTTTAAGTAGCTTATTTAATGACCTCTCAGCCCCATTCCTTCATTTATCAGAAAGCAAATGCTGCAGCCTTTTTTTTTTATAACGCCCAATTAGTCCCAAGCATGGACTGACAAGACGTTACTTTGGCCTCTCATTTAATTCCTATTTGCTGACATGCTTTATCTAAAGTGTTTGATTTCAGCCCAGCTGACAAGGATAAGAATTTTATTTAAATGATACATTACTGAGCTCTCAAGGAGGACGAACAAGACATGTATTCACCTCCTGCTGCTTCAGCCTTTATGTCAATTGACAGCACAGTTCAGCCACACTAAAAGTGATGAAGGGTGAGAACGTTTTACTTTCAAGGAATTCTAATGCAGTGATTTTCAGTCTCTGTCCTCCTCTGATAGTCTTAGTTGTGGAGTCAGGAACCATTTACAACCAACCAGCTTGACACCACAGCAGCTGATGTCAGTTCTTAGTTTGACTCCAACTACAGAAGTGAAAATCTGCTGTGGAAGCATTTGTTTCGAAGGAAACCCTGTGAAGACCTTTATGCCTCTGTGGCACATGGTTGGAAAGTATGGCTCCAAATCTCAGCAGAGCTTCTAAAGAACCCATGTTGTTAGAGTGCAACAAGAGGAAAGAAGGAACAGTTGTGCCAATGTTGTCACTGGGGCTACACAGAAATTTGACTCCAAGAAATTCCAAGAGCTTTTTTTTCTAGCCACAAGATTAATTGATGGGAGAAAAGGTGCAGCCTGAGCAACAGAAAGAATCATGTTGGTTTGTGGGAGTGACACGGGGTGTGGGAACAAAAGAAAAAGAAGTGCAGGCAGTGAACAGAGAGATGAGGTTGAGTGGATCGGGAATGAAATATGGGTCAGACTCAGTATTCTTTTTCCATCCAATAGTTAGAATGTGGCAGGAATAAGAACGTCATCCCAGTCAAAACCAGTATGTGGGAAACCACTGTTATCAAGGAGCCTCCAAGTGTCATCCACTTCCATTTAAGATTTAAGGAGGAGAAGATGACATTTATCTCCACCATCCAGATAAACCAATACAGAAATACAGGTAGGTCCTAAGAGCTCACTTGTTCTACTGTACCTTTCATTTCATGCAACTCCAAGACATTTTATGTATGTTCTGCTTTCAATTTAGTCTCCTGTCTAGATTTACACCAACATTAAGCGACATTAGGGTGAAACCTGGGTTTCACCAATTTTCTGGAGGACTCGGCTTCACCACCATCACCACGCATGAAGATGAACTGTATTTACAAAGCAAGAACACAAGCTGACATGCAAACATACAGTACAGGCAGGCACAACCACATACAGGTCACACAGCATGGACACACATGACGGGGGCAAGGAAGCTCGTGACTGACGCTAGAGACTGTGGTCCACAACCTTCTTGCACCTTAACTACAATCTCCCCGTCACTTTGACCACTTATTTTCAGTTGTTTAAACATAACCACACCTCAGCCACAGAGGTGTTAAAGCTCATATAAAATGTTTTAGAACAGTCATTTGTCATTTAAGAAAGCATTGACAATGTATTCATTCGTATATGTAGGTAAACTAACTGCCAGTGAAGCGTCTCTTATAAAACACAACTTAACTGATGGGAACTGAAAACGGGGATTCAGAGCCATGAGATCAGGCTCACATCCAACTCTAATACCGACTATCCCCTTACTTCCTTCTTTACTTGGAAATTAAAGCAGTTTTCATTTTATTTAATTAGCTCAGAACCCATCCAAGTCCGTACACTGATCTATGTACGACAGCACAACACCACATCTAAGCTTGGGAGCTAATGAGAGAAAACTGATTAAGCCACTTTTAATACTATGGCAAATGTTTCACAGCAGTGAATTACAGCATCGCCCCATCCCCATTTGACTAATTTACAGCATCGTTTTTATACAATTTAATTTAGGTGACATATTCAAAACAGCTTGACTTCAATGAACTGTGATTATTCATGTTTAGTGGGCTGGATGCTTCACTGGATAGATGACTAACACCGTCTGAATCACCCTGCTGCAAATCTGGGGGCCCATGAATTATGGATGACTGTAATCACCAGCACACAATGAGAAGGTACAGTATGTAGAGCAAAGACACACAAACTCCCAACATACCACCCGACAAACACACACATACTGTTTGCACATTCAGAGAAATAAAGAGCCGCTGTAGTAATTACACATTTAGTGAAAGTACCTTTGTTTGCTCTGACAAGTGGGAGGATAACCTGTCAATCAATGGGTTTATCATGGAAGAAGAATATATAATCAGGGTTGTGATCACTTCATTTTCATGGTCACAATAACTTTTGCAAAAAGAGAGACTTCTTTTATATGAAAAAAAATCTTTCATAAGCAGGCGCAGGCTTTGTGTGCTCATGAAACAAGTTTTTCTGTCTGAAAATGAAAAGGAACATCTTTCATTAGCTTTGAGATTTAATGCAGTATCATGAGGGGAAACACAATTAACGACAACCCTGATGTTGAAAAGAGTCTAGAGAAGTTCAACAACGGCAGAAAGTTGGATCCAGACCCTGAAAAGAGCTGAGCTAAAGACTTCAGGAAGGAGGAAAAGTACATTAACGCAGCACAACAAGTGAAAACATTTACATAAGATTAAAGAAAGAAAACCACCTGAAAGAGAGAAACCTATCAGATATTATAAGACAAAGGTTTTAAAGGCACAGGCAACATCTGGAGTCGATGCAGACGAGAGATACTGCCAGACAAAAGTCAAACTACAGATAAGACTGATGTTCGTGTTTCCACATTAACTGGAATTTTATAGAAATGCAAAGATTTCAGTTTCCTTGACATGTGCAGTGAATGACAAGAAGATAAATCTATTCGTTTTTAACAAGGCCAGAGCTGGTGGGAAGTGAGCATCCACGTTCAGGGTCAGCTACACAAACTCAATATCAAGATATTATCGTCTTGTAGCTATAACATACATGTATTATATCAGATGTGATAACTCTGATATCACATTTCTATTTAGTTTGGAAACCTTCTGTATTAAGAGAAACTGTGTTCAGATCCTGAGACAGAGGCTGGATACGTCGTTCACACTTCCTCTTTTGCAACACCATTAACTGA
Source organism: Monopterus albus (assembly GCF_001952655.1). Classification (NCBI taxonomy): domain Eukaryota; kingdom Metazoa; phylum Chordata; class Actinopteri; order Synbranchiformes; family Synbranchidae; genus Monopterus; species Monopterus albus. The sequence goes on along the minus strand of NW_018128198.1, from coordinate 879,005 downwards.
TCCACTGAGACCAAACCGCACAGAGTTATCAGTCACACTTTACCTTCCTGCCAACGGAAAGGCTTTAATTTGAAGCCAAAACAGGAACTTGAAATAAAAACAACAGAAGGTGGTGCAGTTCATTACAGTATAGAAAGGACGGTTAAGAAAACAGCTAGCCTGCTAAATGTCAGATCATGGAGAGGAAAGCAGGCATCATATGACATACATGTCATGTGACTCCATGTATGTTCCCTTTTGGTTTGAGGAGCTTACAGTACAAGTCATGATTAAACAAACAGAAATGGAGATGAACTTGTTCTTAAGCTGAAAACATGAAAACTCAGATTTCCTGCCAGCCTCAGTGCATCGATCTGGACATTATGTTACAACACGGCCAAGTCCTGCAAGAAAAACCGCACCAGCAGATGTTAACTAGCGGTGAATTATCCACTGGACACCGACTCAAAATGCTGCCTTTGTACAACAGCTGTGAAAGTAAAGCATAATTCAAAAGAAGGAGGAGCCTGAGGTTAGTGTTTACCTGTGGTTCCACAGGCCGGTGCATGGCAGGCGCCTCAGATGCTGAGTTCCCGTTAGGGTAGGAAGACTCGGAGCGTGGCGGCACCGGAGGCTGCTGCGGTTTGGTCTGAGCCGACTGAGGAGAACCCTGGATGTTCTTCCGGTATCGCTCATCAGCCTAAGGAGGATACCCATATAAATAAAGGGCACACACAGACAGCAGCATTCAGTGTGTTTCAGTACATAAAGAGGACAGTGAGGAAAGTTTGTTAGTTTCCTCCCACAGAGAAGAAGTGATCTGTACGAGCATGTCAGAAAGGCATCTGCTGAGACAGGCACACCAACAGGAATAACAAAGCCTCAGGGGCAGCAATGTTATTGTTGACACAATATTCCCACAACCCCACTAGTAGGACAACAGCATCACAAGCAACAAAGAGTGCCATGCATTTTTTCCCATGTGGAGAGAAAAACATCCACAGTGAAAACAGAAAGGTTAGGACACACAGCGAGGTCCAAGAGGCTGTAAAAACTGAGGGGGTGTTTCTGTGTGAAAGAGGAGCTGCTGACAGTTTGACTGAAAATCTGTTCAAACACCAACACTGAATACTGAAACACATTTTAAACTAAGACTGTTTCTTAGTCATAAAGTTTAATTGCAGGCAAGTTCACTTTTTCTGCAAGATGAGAAGATTCAGTCTTACTGCCTTTTAATAAAAACTGATATCAAATGCACTTTTTAAACCCGTCAGCCACATTGAGCTCGCCATGTTATCAAATCACAGCTATTAACTTGATTCCACTGTCATTATTAGCAGC
>NW_018128198.1:867765-877665 GCF_001952655.1 Monopterus albus | reverse complement strand
GACCAAATAATCCTCTGCCTTTTCAGTTTCTCTCTAGACTTTGTATGAATCAGCAAGATGAAAATTATAAGCATCACCTGAAAGAGTTGGAATTTAAAAACAATCCCAACAATTTTCTGGTAGTTCCTGGACTTCCCTGTGAAGTAAACTCAGCACCCATTCCTGCACCGGCCTCTTCCTCCCTCCCACCAGCTGCTAAATGACAACAGCAGGATGCCAAAGAGAGAGAGATGTGGAGTCACACTGAGGACTAATGAGGTGGATCATTACTACATTAACAGGGTGGCTAATGAGAGGAGCAGCAGTGCCCTCGCTGAGGACGAGGAGCTGTTCACATTTTCTAAGAGAACCCAGTAAGTATCAGTGGCCATTTTGAGAAGTGATCAAGCCGGGTAAGGGTTAGGTTTCATGACTCCCCCTTCAAACCTGACTCCTTGCTACTGAACAAGCCAGAGAAATCTAGATGTAAATAGAGAGAAGGCCTCCCAGTCTTTGTCCAGTATCATCAGAGAACACTTGTATCATGGACCCGTTTAAATATTAGACTTGTGAGTTTAGAAAGAGACAGGTGTTTCGAGTCATAGCTCATCTACAAAGCAGCTAGCCATCACTGTGCACACACAAGCAAAGAATGCATTCAGTCAGTGTGGCAGCGGCGTCGAGCAGAGGGTTCACCTCTCCGACTGGCTCAGGGGCAGGGCCTGGGACGTCAGGCACAGGTAGCTTGGCTTCTGCAGCTTTCTCCAGTGTGAGATTGTGACTGGACCCTGTCTTATCACAGTCACTGTTCGGTGGCTGTTTTGTTGCATCTGGCTCAGGGGTCTGTGGGGGTTTTACCCTGTCAGGCTCAAGGTTCTGTGGGAGCGTGGTGTTCTGTAGCTGGGCCGTTTTGCTACTGTCCAGTTTCTGGGTTTGCTGGAGGGACAGCAGGTAGGCCTGCTCCTGCTGCAGCTGTCTCTGGAGCTTCTGGGCTTGGCGCTGCTCCTCAAGCTCCCGCCATTTATACTCCTGAGTACAGGAAGGGTCAAGTTGAACCAAAACTGCTGACAGAAAGACGTCAGGCAAGTTGTACCAGCTCCACAGCAGTGCGTTTTGTAATACTTTATTCTTTAGGGACTCCAGATCATGTGTAAACAAATTTAACTCCTTATGTCCCAAAATATTAATACCTACAGGAAGTTTAGAGTTAAGTGTTAAGTGATCTGCATAACAATGTATTAAAACATCAACAAGTAAACACGTTGTGTGCTTACTGTAAAGTATCAGGAGTAAAACCTTTCCACATTACTGCTCCTTGTCAGGAGCTCCGATGTGGCTGGCACTCCACTGAAAGCAGCATTATCACATTGCAACTGTGAGATGCAGGCATCAACTGGAGCTAAGGGCATTTACAGAACATATAAATGTGGATCTTTATATGCAGAAACGGCCGAACATTGATTCTCATCAAACCATTCAGTGAACCCTCGTGTCCTATTGATGGGGGCCACTGTCATCCTGGAGGAGCCCGCTCATTAATTCAGGCTTTTTGTTTCACTTGGCTCCAGTCTGTATAGAGTTAAATTATAATATAATGCATGTTCAGCACAACCAAACCTCCTCTACTCATGGGCGATGCATAAATATTACAGTTATTCAAAGTCAGGGCTAATAATTGTTCTTTTAGTAACAGCTGGTTCAAAAACATCTTATATTTGTGTCCATTGTCAGAAGCTGTTAAAAGAACAAAATGGCTTATTTGACATCTTTTCAAAGCAAATGTTTTAATATGTCAACACAACTGAAACAGTATGAAAGTGTGACAAAAAGGAAACTTGTTTTTTTTTTTTATCCTGAAGTTTAAAAAATGGTGACATTGCAGGGACCAGGGAGTGCAGGCAGTGACAAAGTGATGGTGTGTGCGTAGCCTGGAAGCAGTCATATCCTTTCATTACTTGAATATATAGAGTTCTACCCTAACCCCATATCCTCTGTGAGGAACAGAATCCTTTCAAAAGGAAAAACATAAAGTCACACACACACCGGAACATCTGGGATAAAAACAGGGGAAGCCCTGTCCTTGGATCGCTAGTTTCCTGGTGACGACATCACCATCTGTAAACATCTCCAGCAAAGTCTCAAGAAAACGTATTCACACATCCCCTGACTTTTGTAGATCCCCTCGGAAAGTTAGTGCAATGGAGAAATAATAAGTACCTGCATTATAAACTTTAATAAGAGGGAGTTGTGGAAACATAAAAAAATATCCACTAATGGAAATGACATTAAGAAAATACTGAGATAGGCGAGGGGAAAAGAACAAGGAACTATATGAAGACAGGAGGAATGAGAGGAGGAGCGAGAATAGGAATAATAATAATAATCAGACAAAAAGCATCATGTCATTTTTATAAAATGAAGTCTGGGCTGCCACACACTCACCAGCAACATGGCCTGTTCGTGCAGCAGCTGCTGCTGCAGGATCTCCAGGTGCCTCTGCTCCTCCTCCAGCTGACGACGGATGTACTCCTGTCAGCCAAACACAGCCCGACCCGTTCAGTGTCAGAACACCGTTTATCTCCACACATCAACTTAAACAATGAGTAAGATGTGCAAACTGCACTGGAACAGATGTGGGAACAGTAAGTAACACTGATCATTTTGAAGAGATCTCTGTGCTTCTGTACCTGTTCCCGGTCAGCTCTCCTCTTTTCCTCTTCGGCCCTCCTGCGCTCTTCCTCCTCTTTGCGGCGTCGCTCAATCTCCTCGATGCGCCTCTTCTCTTCCTGCTCACGCCGGCGCTGCTCGCGCTCCTGCTGCCTCCTCATCTCTCGCTCACGCCGTTGTTGCTGTGAGTGGATGCAGGAGGCCAGTTAGAAAAGAACCATGTCCTGATATTGTCTGATCATATCAGACACAGAATTCATGTTCGGTTTGTTTGTCGTCAGCGTGAAACTAGAAGCAGCACGAGTTTTTAGAATGATCATGATTTCAACAGCTCGGAAATGTGGTTTAAATCCAGATCCTCGTGCAACTTCTGTTCAAAGAAGTGAGATCTGTACATCTTTCACCAGCACAGCCTGACTGAGAAGCATTAGTTAGTGAGACACAGCACACAAAAAGTCACATAACAAAAATGTTTTGTGTGCGTAACGTCTGAGTGGAGGGAACTCAAGACATCACTGATTAACTCCATTTACAGGGCGCTTTGCTCAGTGTCAAACAAAGAGCACAGCTATAAATGACAGATCCATTCAATCAGGTTCTTCAGCAAAACAAACCAGAGTCAATAAGATGGAACACAGATGTTATTCTACAGTAGGATGTTAAAATCATTTTACTGATCATTTTCACCAAATGGAAGGATTCACAGACTAAGGTAGAACAGTTTCACTGTTCCAAATAAAACTAAGGTAGAACAGTTTCACTGTTCCAAACAAAACAGTTTGACAAGATAGGAGTCCAATATTCAAATAGTCAATTAATCAATACATACACACATCTGATCAAATGTAAATAAACAAATCTTTGGATTAGAGCCACTTGTTGGACATAACAGACAATTTGAAGACGTCACCTTGAGCACATTTCACTGTTTTCTTGTATTTTATAGAAATAAATATGTCACAAAAATCTATTGTCACATTGACAGAGAATGGTTGATGAAGCAGTTCTACTCTGAGTTTAAAAACTGCTGCTCGGTTCAGGGCCATCTGTTCAAGGACAGCAGGGGGCTGCTCTCTTCAGATCCACATGCTGTCAAGGACTTTCAAGGCTTAAATCAGAATGAGGATTCTCTCAGTATGATGTGTTTTTCAGTGGACAAAGGACATTAGTATAGTCTAGGACATAAACGCCTGAATTTACTGAACAGAGACACAAAGAAACAGACAGTAAATGAGCTGAACTGACAACCATGAAGTTAAAATGTCAACATTTCAAGCACTGCATCAAGAATATTTTAAGTCTGACAGCTGGCTCTAACAGACACATGAGGAACTTACCCTGATTTCTGTATCAGTGTGTTATGCAAAGGTTGTAGCTTTAGTGTCGTGACACGTCATGTTTGTACAAACTCAGCCTTCAGGATTCCACAGGATCCTTTAAACCAGAGGAGCACATATACAGTGGGATTTCTCTGACATAAGCCTCGAGCTGCGACTGCTGCAGGATCACATGAGCAAAAACAAACCTTTCTCTCATGCACCTTTGAGGCAGAGTGAACTAGCATCTGCCCACTTAGCACATTTAAATGTGCTGAAAGTCGCCGCACACTTACTTCACTTTATATGTTGTAATTCTATTCATATCTTTGTCAACAACTCAGTATGTCGCTCTCCCTCTCCTCCTTTCCTTCCTGAGAATTCAGTCTCCTTCTGTCCACATTTCTAATCGTCTCTTTCCGTTTCTCTTCCTCCTGCGCTTCCTTCTGTCTTATACACGTTTTCTCTCCTCTAAGAGGAGCGAGGAGGACATTCCCCCCAGCTCATGCAGGCGCTGACTGTAGACATGGTTTTCAATTAAAGGGGTGTTGAATTCAAGCAAAGTTACAGTTTTTACAATGTGGTTGTAGCTGTTTTAGGCAGGACTTCTCTGAGTTTTGCTAATAACCTTGAGGAGAAGCTTCACACTTTAGAAGCAATACAAGTGTAAAAATGTTTAGACTTTAAACAGTTTATATTGTTTTATCTTAACTAAATTATGGGGAAATTGAAAGACAGGTAAACATACCTAGTTATAATATCCACCTCTATTTTTTCCCCCAAAAGTGTCATCCATAAAAAATGATAAGACCCAACTTGTAAAGAAAGCAGATTACATGAGCAAAGCACATCTGGACTGATACCCGATGATTTATAGCCACTTCCATTTATGGTGTGACCACAGCAGACTGTGTAAGTCGATCTGATTTGGATTCATCCAGCTTTGACAAGTCATTTATGAGGTCTGTGTGCCCACCTCCTCGAGCCGCCGCCTCTGCTCCTTCTGCTGCTCGATACGTTTCTGCCTCTCAGCCAGTAGTTGGCGCTTGTACTCCTCCTGTTCACGGAGCTGCTGCTCCTGCAGGAGCTGCTGGCGGCGCAGAGCCTCCGAGCGCTCCTTGTTCTCCTGCTGCAGCCGGATGAAATCGCGCCGCAAGGTCGACTCACCTGGCACGTTGACTATGGAGCTAAGAAAAGGTGTGAGCTGTGTTTAGCTTGGCAAAGCTAACAAGCTAATGACAGCTGAGAAGATGACGTGCATTTCTTTTTTAGTTCAGGACATAAATACAAATGTTTGACTTCCTCAGGGCTTATATCTTTAAAAAAGTGCACAAATTATATTAGACTATGTTTGTAATCCTCAGAAAGGAAACATAAGAATTACACAAATACATATGCAATTTTTTAATTCCTTTCACTTTCCTTGTTAGAATTTTATTATGCAGGGAGTCATTTTAGTTTTGTAGTTTTGCACAGGAGAGATCAGCTTCATATAGTGAAGGAAGACGGCGTTAGACTTGTTTGTGGCACCTTGACAGGTCTAAATTAATTTGCACACAGAGGAAGAATCTAGCAAAGCAAACTATGCACCAAAAATCACAATAATGTTTTAAATGAAATATAACACTATATAGTTACCTTGGCTCTCCTTCTTGCTCAGATGCTTCTTCCTCCTCTTCTTCACTGCCACTGTATTCATACTCGGTCTCATCTATGGGTAGAAGGGAAAAATAACTGAAATCAAACTGAAATCGTGCAACTTGAACACACCGTGTATGTAAGGGTGAGACACTCTGGACAAAGGAGGGACAACTTTCTTTTCCATGAGTCAAAGTGGCAGAATAAAACTATTTCACTTAAAATGTAACACAATATGTAAAATCATTTCCCATTAAGCTACATCCACTTTGTCTTTTTAGAGCAGCTACATGGCTAATGGAGCATTATGGATGGTTTAGATCAGAGCTGCTGTTCTTTGCAGGATCAACCTGCCTCCGAGTTTCATCCTCATAGCAGCAACCGATCTCCCCCACTGGACTCACCCTTCTCGCCCCTCTTCTTCTTGGTACGGTCAATGTGGTCTTTTAGCTGGATGCGGACCTGCCTCTCATTGGGCTGGTCCCGGATGAAGGGGTGTTTCAGCAGCTGCTCAGTGGGAGGACGCTGAGTGTAGTTTTTCACCAGGCAGCCCTCAATGAAACTGAAGAACTTCTTTGACCTATTTAGTGTGGAACATTATCAGCCAGACATCTTTTCATTATTATGGCAGGTCATTTTCAGACAGAGTGGATAAAAAAATAAAAACTCAGCCCACCATTTTTTGGACTTGAGCCGTGGCGGAGGGTTTCTGGGAATGAGGAAGAGGGCTCTCATTGGATGCATGTCACACAGAGCTGAAGGATAAAAAGAGAAGAGGTGAGAGACAGATGACAAACCTACACATCAAAGTCACAGAGTAGGGTTTTCACATAAAGTTAATGTCAACAGTGACGAGAGTTTATCAGTGTGGGGCTGAAGCTGAGGTTAAAACATTAATTATGTAAAATTAACTGTGGTGCTTTGTATGATCACTTTAAACAGGTAGTGGTTCATTTGTCTTATATCACTTGTCCACCACTTATTTGTCCAAAAGAAATGTTTTTATCCCACTTGTTTTCAGCTAGGCTGAACTATGCTAGTAGTATCCAGATTCTTTCCCAGTAGTTAGGTGGAGTCACTTGTAATCTATTACTATTTCAACTCACCCAGCCAACACTCGGTTAGTGTGATGTGTACTTACGGGGAGCTCCCTCAGCCATCTCTATGGCCGTGATTCCACAGGACCACAGGTCGCTCTGAAGGATACAAGATAAAATGACTCAGATGAGTCTGTGTGCACGTGTTTCTACGTCTACCTAGCAGTAGAAAGCTCTGTCAATTTCAGCTTGTCCAAGTGCCGACTTGATGAATGTTAAATTTTAATAGCAACATCCGGTTTCTGACAGTTGCCAGGCTCTTTTTACAGAATTAGTTTTTCTAATTCTCCTGAAACACCACTAAATTCCACTAAAACAAACACTAGATTCAAATTACATGCTGAAGTGATTTAAATCCAATTTATTTCCCTCCAAGTGATTCAGGTCTGATCACTGCCAAACAGGGGAGAGCAACAGCAACGGGGGTCAGTGGACAGATGAGGGTGTTTCACATTTGATGGACATTCATGGAAAAACTTGTGATCAAGTCAAGCTGGAAGGAACATAATTCATCCAAGCAGTTTGGGAGGAAACCGCACGATTGGCACAAACTCTATTCCTGTAGGTGTGTGGCTCACATTTCAGTTAAGCCTGCATGAGTGGCGGTTTAGGAGGGCATCAGTGTTCAAATCAGAGATGGACACATGCAACTTACTTAAATGTGAACCATCAACAAAAGGTTCAGATCTGAGAAGATCCTGATCAAAACTAAGCATCAAAGCCCGGCCTGTAACGTGAACTTTGTCATTTCTGCTTGATGAGTTTTTTTTTTTATCTATTCCTACTGTAAAAGAACAAGTCCAGTTTTTGTCCTTACCCTGTAGTCGTAGGTAGCGTCAGGGTTTTCATCACAGGCGATGACCTCCGGAGCCATCCAATATGGGGTCCCGATGAAGGTGTTCCTTCGACCCACCGTCCGATCCAGCTGAGCACTCACACCGAAGTCCACTGAGAAAAACACGATTAAAATCTGTTACGACTGGTTCAAAACTGTTCCCTTCACAGAGTGCCCTGTGTTTGTGTTTGTCAGAAAACCAGTCAAGTATAAAAATGATATTATCCAGTAAGTTTGGGAGGATACCGACAGTGGGCGTAAAACACTGAATATGAACAGTTCACGTAAAACAGGTCAAATCCTGTGTGAAAACAGACCAACACTGTGAGAGGGGTCATTTAAATTTCAGCCCCAATGGCAAAGAAAAGATTCTCTTGCTCTGGGAGCCATGTTAATTAAACCCTGACTCGTCCTCTTGTCCCGACTCAGAAGGTGCTGCTGTTACAAGGCTCTGTCTTACCTCCTTTCAGCTGAACTCCCCAGTGTTTCACTGTGGTTTATACTCTGGGACACAGCGTGGGAATAAACAGGACTGAAAGTCACTAGACTACAAATAATACTAAGAAATAAAAACTAGACTGATGAGTGGAAGTATCAGACAAAAAGAAAGTTAAATACAAAGCCTCCAGGTAACTACAGTCAGGAGAATACTGAAAGAAAACCTGCTGGAGGTGGACCAGGCAGGTCTGAGGTATTTATTTAGCATTTATGGGACATGCTGTACAAAAGCCTGATGTTGGTCTCAGGATAAACAATTTGCATCATAACGATCAAATAAAAAGTTATTTTCTAGTAAAATTAAATTCAAAATGCAAAACTTTGTGTCTGCAAATGAACGTTAGGTTTCACAAGAATATAACTTTATACACAGGCCTACAACTGCACAATCATGTGAAATATTATAAAACAGCACTGGTAATAAAAAAAATGCCCCAGCTGGCACCAGTATGGTGCTGACTCAGATCTGCTGCTGCAATACTGTGTTCACAGGAATCATCGCATCTCAGTGCAGGCTGTGCTGGTCCACAGAGGAAAGGTAACACATACCCAGTTTCACCTCAGCGTTCTCAGTCAGCAGCACGTTTTGTCCCTTGATGTCACGATGGATGACATGATGAGCATGAAGGTGAGCTAATCCCTGTAGAGACAACAAAAGCAACTTCAGCAAAGTTAAAACAAAACTGAAACTGTCAAAGATAAATAATATAAATGCACTACAGCTGAGATCCTGATGCCTTTGGTTTTGTCTCTTTGTGCATTTTAAGCAGCTAAAACCATAAATTCATTAGCTTGTGTGAACACCACGCATCTTATCATCACTCAGTGAACTTAGCAGTTAGCTTTGAAAACCACTGACCCTGAGGATCTCTCGAGAGATGTAGGCAATCCAGTCCTCCTTCAGTGAGTTGCCTTTGGTGTTCTTCACCAGATCTGTGATGGAGCCGGCACCACAGAACTCCATCACCAGCTGGAGGAGATAACACGACATAGTGAGACATTTACACAAACACACACCATCAACTGTGCATCATGCAGCATTTTACCATCAGTAAAGTGTTGTCACATTTATTTTGTGGTAGAACTATTCAACAAACAAGACCTGGTGAGAAAACTGTCAGTCTGTTAGGTAGGTCGGTAGGCAGGTAGGTAGGTGGGGGGTGGGGGGGTAGGTAGGTAGGTGGGTTGGTAGGTAGGTAGGTAGGTAGGCAGGCAGGTAGGTATGTAGGTGGATAGGTAGGTAGGTAGGTGGGTGGGTGGATGGGTATGTAGGTGGAGAGGTAGGTAGGTAGGCAGGCAGGTAGGTATGTAGGTGGATAGGTAGGTAGGTGGGTGGTTAGGTAAGTGGATAGGTAGGTAGGTAGGTGGGTGGGTGGATGGGTATGTAGGTGGAGAGGTAGGTAGGTAGGCAGGCAGGTAGGTATGTAGGTGGATAGGTAGGTAGGTGGGTGGTTAGGTAAGTGGATAGGTAGGTAGGTAGGTGGGTGGGTGGATGGGTATGTAGGTGGAGAGGTAGGTAGGTAGGCAGGCAGGTAGGTATGTAGGTGGATAGGTAGGTAGGTGGGTGGTTAGGTAAGTGGATAGGTAGGTAGGTAGGTGGGTGGGTGGATGGGTATGTAGGTGGAGAGGTAGGTAGGTAGGCAGGCAGGTAGGTATGTAGGTGGATAGGTAGGTAGGTGGGTGGTTAGGTAAGTGGGTATGTAGGTGGATTGTCAGGTAGGTGGGTGGGTATGTAGGTGGATAGGTAGGTAGGTGGGTGGGTGGGTAGGTAGGTAGGTACTTTATTGGTCCCTCAATGGGGAAATGTCAGTGTTTCAGCAGCAATGGAGAACAAACAACATAACACCATGAGAAACAAACACCACACACA
>NW_018128198.1:857973-867365 GCF_001952655.1 Monopterus albus | reverse complement strand
CTCAGTTGACTATTACATAGTCCCTCATACTTTCACCTAGCTTATCCCTGCAGTAATGTATTGTACAGTCTGATTGATGTGGGGAGGAACGACCTACGGTAACGCTCCTTCTTACACTGGGGATGTAACAGTCTGGTGCTAAAGGAACTGTTCAGAGCCTCCACTGTGTGGTGCAGGGGATGGGAGGGGTCATGCATGATGGATGTTAGTTTTACCAGCATCCTTCTGTCCACCACCACCTCGATAGAATCCAGAGAGCAGCCCAGGACAGACCCAGCTCTCTTAACCAGCTTGTTTAGTCTCTTCCTGTCCCTGTCCATGCTACCTCCTGCCCAACCCACAACAGGGTAAAAAACAGCAGATGCCACTACAGTATCATAAAAAGTCTGTAGGAGTGCCCCCCCGCACACCAAAGGACCTCAGTCTCCTCAACAAGTGGAGGCGGTTCTGGCCCTTCTTGTACAGGGCATCAGTGTTTTCAGTGTTGAAGCATTTTCCAATTCTGAGTCAGAATCTTCAGGTATGGCACAAAACACTTTTAAAGTATCTGGTAACAGGTGATGGTAGAAGAAGAAAAAAAATCACTTCCAATATGTTTACCCTGTTCAGTGCAAACAACAGGGCTAATGGGGGAAGTGGTATTAATGGGAAAAAGTAAAGCATTAAACCCCCTGGTGTAAGACAAAGGCATCTTCACTAAATGGGCTGGACTGACTACATACTGCACGACATCTCCCAACTCTGGTAGCTTCTTCATTACCGCGTCACATTAGCACTCTTATGCCATGCAGATCTACATGTCGCCCTCAATCTCTGATTGGGTTAAAACATAAAAAAATATTACATATCACGATATGACAACGTGCCAAACTGTGAATCCAGTAGTGTGGCAAAACTCCCTGCCAAGGAGAGCACCAATATAAACTTTATTTACAGATGGAATATACAATATGAACAAAAAATGAATCCACTGACAATGGGACAGGATGTGACGTCTCTCAGCTCTACTCCCCCCTCCATGACACTCTGCTGCCTACAGCCCCTTTGTTGATAATCCAGCTTCTCTAACCTGTGTTGTCAAAGTACGGTCTGTAAATCAGCCCCATCCATCACTGAGCCAAGGTTATAAGAAGCATTTTCAAACTGCAAGTAGTCATTTCCAGCATTCAGCCATGAAGGAGCTCTGGTGGCTAAAAGTTTGAACCAGCGGCTGCAGAGTGAGGAAGTGGCGTTGTTTGCACAAAGAGAGTTGGACAAAGAAAGAGCATCAACCAGGGTTAACATCAGTTTGGCTTGTTGAGATGGAGAAGGTTTAAAGCAGACAAAGGACTGGATTCAGATGAGGCCTCCTTCCTTCTGAATTGGCAACAGTAAAGAACAAGAGCGACCTGGCATGGTCATGATTTTACCTTTGCATTGAATTCATATGATTCTAATTTGGAAGTAATACAAGCTTTGTGTAACGTTAGTGCTTTGTGTCACCTCAGCAGCAACCGGAGCTTCTACTGGACTGACACATTTACTCATTAGTCAGCTAACGCTAGCTTCAGACTGGGGGGGCTGCATCTCGTGCAGTTTATCTTAACCAGACATCCGTAGTTCATGTTGTCGCTAGGAAACAGGACGTGATGAAAGAGCGTTTAGGAGCGTCTCATGGTGTCAGCTTGTTTCGAGTCTCACTAGACTGTCTAGGCTGTAAAAATGTAGGTAAAGTAGCTTTAACTAATGGTCGGTGTAGAAAATGAACAAAGGAAAGCGACATATAGTCCCACACACACACACACACAACGCAGGCAGCATGAAGCCGTAACAGTAGGAGCTGAGAGGGGATGGTGGTAGCAGCTGGGAAAACAAATACACGACCATGTGTTGGTGTTACAGAGTCTTTCCTAGCAGAGTTACAGGGTCATAAAAGGAGCTAATGCTGCCTTTAAACCTCTCCTCCACTTCTGACTCGTTTTGGCTTCAGTTGTTTTATTCAGACAACTGTTTTGTTCCACTTTTCTTTTGTTGTGTTTTTGTATTGCTCTCTTTTCTCCTGTCCTGTTGCACGTTCTCTTCCAATATGAGAGCCAGTAGGATGAGGCATGTTGGGAGATAAAAAAAGAAGCTGTCTTTGTGTTGTGTTTACTGTTACTGTCTGCAAGCAATAAAGTGTGTAAACAGATAGGATATGTGCAGGAATATTAACTGTAGATCCAATATAACGCAGCCACACCAAGTCCTTATCTGGGCTTCTGCTGGAGAGCGCAGTGAGTAATATCCCTCTACACCAACGACGGCATCTCCAAGGACCCCTCTGTCAAACTCCTAAAGTTTGCTGATGATACAACGGTCACTGGTCTCATTCTAGACGGCGACGAGTCGGCCTACAGACGGGAGGTTGAGCAGCTGGTCCTGTGGTGTAGCCGCAACAACCTGGAGCTGTTTTTATTGCTATTTATCTCATTTCAATGAACATTCCTTTGTCTGTCTGCATCATTTACTGCCTGTTTATACTGCTTATTTTGTATTGTTTGCACCATTTGCTGCTTGTTAATACTGTTTATCTTGTTATATTACACAGCCTTATGCTGGTTTACTGTTTACTTGCCCCCTGCATGGGGATATGTACATGCACATTGAGAGCCGATGTACCAGTCAAATTCCTCGTGTGTCCGACACACCTGGCCAATAAAGCTGATTGTGATTCTAGTCTGCAGTCACTATTGACAGAGCTGAGGAACAAAAATAACACTGTAAAAGTCAGCTACATAACTGAACACCTAATAATTCTGTTCGTTATAATAATCTAAAAATCCAAAGATCTATACTTGGTCGGCTGCAGCAGACGTTTTGTCCAGAGTCTGAACTTGTTGGTTGCTCCTGGTTTAAAACCTTATCATCACACATGAGAGGCCGTAAAGAATAACACAATTTTCACGATTTTGCTCTTCAATAAAATCCGTCTCATTGTGTTTTGCCTTCCTCCTTGCTGCATATGTCCACAAACGCTCTTATTTGGCTGTTTACCTAGTTTCACAGAGCAATGTCAGGACTAACAGGGTCTACTTCCCACTTTTACATCGTTCTCAAGCTCACCCAAAGCTGGTCATCATGGCCCGGTGGACTTTTCTTGATGAAGGCTCCATAGTAGGTGGCTATGTTTCTGTGGTGGGAGTACTTCTTCAGCATGTTGATTTCCAACTTAATTTCCTCCTCTTCGTCCTAGAAGAGAGAAGGAGGCCCATCAGTGTTTACATTCTGGCAAGAAAATACACACAAACAATAAAAGTGTCTAACCTGAAGCTAAAAACAACTTGTTTTAAACGTTCATGTCACCTGCTCAGTCTTTACAGTTCTTATTGCCAACCAAGCTGAACCATGTGAAAGAACTTCATGAACACATCCTGTACTGGCTGCAGCTTTAAAACACATTTAAAACATCTTCCTTCAAACTGTGAATGCACAGACTTACTCCTGCATTTACACCGTGCAGTAAAAATGTCTGACATCTACTGGTTCCAACTTTGCAGCTGTTCTCTTGTTTATACGACTGGAAATCAGGAATTCATATTTGCAGCAAACAAAACAAGCAATCAGCAATTAATCAAAAATCAACCAATTATAACAGAACAAACATTAGCTGCAGGTTGTTTTTTGGCCTCTGTAGCATTGTAGTGTATTCTCTTATAGCAACCGCTGTCCAATCAGCCTGATAAAGCACATCACCCCAAACCAACATGCAGATACAGCCTGAACTTGAACCGATAACAGAGCCGAGCAAACGACCATCCATCTCTCTCTCACACACGCTCAGGATATTGCGGTACAGACACGCACACAGACTCGTATCACAAGATCAAGCGATTACTTCTCAGTCACTGCAGTATCACTGAGGCTGTGACATTTATTTGTGAATGTTTTTCATCAGCTGAGCCTGCGTGTCCGATCCCGCAGGCCAAGCGGGGCTGACACAACGTGACGTTTTAACCATTATACAGCTGGTTGAAAAGCAGGAGTGTGACAGGTGGCTGCGGCCTGGACTCCTGAGCAAACCGAGCGTTGCAGCAACTTTGAACATCCATAAAAAATATATCCTGTGCCACTCAGAGGAAAACCATTTGGCTTTTATACTGAGACGTGTAACAGTTGCACTTTGGCTATATCTGAAAAACGTCAGACCAAGACTTGCTTAGTTTTTATGGGAAATAATGATTTTTTTCAGGAAATCCACTGTATGGACAGAAGTATGCAGACACACCCCCGTCCATACAACAGTGAAGGAAAATCTTGAAGCTACAGCAACAGTGATATTTTAGACAACAGTGTGCTTCCTGTTCTGTGGCAACAGCTTGGAGAGAGATGTTCCTGTTGCCCCATTAAGAAAATGGTTTTTCCAGTCTGGTGTGACAGAACATGACTCCCCTGTACAAAGCCCTGACCTCAATTCCATCCAGCACCTTTGGGGTGAACTGGATCACTGTGAGCCCGACCTTATCAGCTAATATTAATACTGGACCTCACAAATGCTAAATGGGAGCAAATCCCTGCACCCAGAATCCAAAATCTGGTGGAAACCTGGGTATCTGCAGAACTTTGTGGCTTGATGTGGGGCCTCACAATTTGTCTTTATAGAGTTAAAGCAAAAAGCAGTTAAACTATTAAGTACTGTAGTTTACCAAGTAACGTCAGATCAATCTGAAGCAGAGGTGCTGAAGAAAATAACTGGTTTGTGTTGAAATGAAGACAATGGATCATGCACTGAGACTACAACTGTTACATAAGGTTTTTCACAACACAACTCAAAATGGAGCAAAATCACAAGAATATTCAGTTATGTAAGATTGGTCTTGGCTGTAGAGGGCACGCCAACTACTGGTTTCACAGGAAGTAGACACAAACCCATGAGTTAATGGCAGTTACCAGTCTATCACTGCAGGTAGCTACCTCGCTCTGCTGGCTGTCAAAACAGATACGAGTTTTTTATTTATAACCCAGGAAAAGACTGATGCTACATGGTGATGCTGGAAACACACACACACGCCTTATCAAGCAGCAATCGACAGGCAGCCAACAACTCTGCTGACATTTCTGAGTCGGCTCCAGAGGTTAGAGGGCAGGTCTGCCAAACTCCACATTAAAAGACATTTACTGTCAGCCTCTATGAAAACACATGACCTGCAGCTCGGTTACACTATCGCTGAAATCCTGATGCCAGCTCAACTTATCTATGAAAAACAGCACTTTCATGCTGTCAGTCATATGGAGAGTATGTTCAAACAGTTGGAGGTGTTATTTTGGAACAAAGCTCATATGTTCACGTTCAGCTCTACCACAAACTATTTCTGTGCTTTAAGCTGTTATTACTGTGGTAAACGTTAAAGCACGCTGGTGCCACAGCGTTTCCTAAAAACAAGTTTATTCTCAGCTTTAGTGTGACTGACGCTCCGTGGGATGAACAGCTTTCGGGTTTAGCTACGCCTGTTTCAGCACCGGCTTTCCATGAGAGGGCATCGAAGGTCAGCAGGAGTTTTGACAGGGTCAGCCGGTCAGCCAATCCCGAGTCACCATCAGTCAGCTGGTTACCGAGCAGCCATCCAACCAGTCACCCACCAGGTGAGCTGGCTGACCCATCAGCTGTCACTGCATTAGATATATAAACAATATTTCAGTGAAACTAAAAGCAGGCTTGTGAGACCTACAGGATACTAAAGGATGTACGCAAAGTCAGCACGCACGGACACCGGTGCTGTCAGTCGTCAACAGAGCGCCCCATCAGCCACAGACTGTCAGTCATGTGAACGTTTCTGGTACAAATCAGAGTAATTACAGATTCTGCGGCCAGACTGAAGGAGGAGGAACACTGTACAAATGATCCACTATGGTATGTAAAATAACACGGCTAAAAAAGAGGAAGAAACAAAAATCACATCCACATCCAAAATATAAGAATGGTTACATTCCTTTATCTTCAGGGCGGCGCAGAGGGTCTACACCCCAAAACCCCAGACTTACATCAAACTGAATCACGTGGTTATGTGACATGGTGTGAAGGCTTGTACAGTACACAGGAGAGAAAAGTGTGAACAGGACACTTCTGGAGTATGTGCCAGTGCAAAAAGGACAAGAAAGCTAAAAAACTGAAGTCATCAGAGAAACAACCATGTCCTGGACAGAGCAGTGGCACTGGGTTAGAAACCAGTGGCACTGGGTTAGAAACCAGTGGCACTGGGCTAGAAACCAGTGGCACTGGGTTAGAAACCAGTAGAAACCTAACAATACACCCAGTAGGTACTTTTTGACAAACTGACTTTAAATGTGTTTTTTTTGTTTTGCTTACTCTTTTTTTTTTCATTAAAGGCACATTAAATATTTTACACATTGTCTGATAAGTGAACATGGGACAGGACACGGTGCGTCTCAGCTATACCACCCCCCTCCATGACACTCGTTAAATACAGTCTGTAAATCAGCCTCACCTGATTCACAGACCGTATTTTTGGACTGTGAATAGTCATTTCAAACAGCCAGCCATGCAGGAGCTCTGGGCAGCTGAAAGTCTGAAACTGGAGCGACCTACAGGATTAGTCCAAGTCTCACGAGATCCTCTAGGCTGAAAAGGAATTAGGTGGAGTAGCTTCCAACTAAATAAGTTCTTAAAATGCATCAAACAGGAACCAAATGTTTGTCTGAATATAATATGATATTAAATCATCCAAACTAGTCTGATTTTATTATTATTACTGAACAAAAAGGGTTGAAATGCTTAGCGCGTTTCTCAGAGTATGATGCCTTATTTTGTCCAAAATCCACAGATATTCAATTTACAAAAGTATAAGACAAAGAAAAGCAGCATCCTCAGCTGTAAGACCCAGAGATTGTCATTGAAACAGTTCATCAGTGGTGCAAACCGATCAACGTTTTCTGTTCAATAACTTGTTCAACTTCAGTGATCGCTGCCAGTTTTCAGTACTTAAGTACAATGTTGAGGCATCTGTACTTGACTGGAGTACTTTGATTTTGTGCTACTTTATACTTCAACTTCCAATATTTTATTCCACTACCTTCATTTTACAACTTTAGCCGCTAGTTAATTTGTGGAACCAGATTAATGCTGCAGTTACACTATAATCATATATCTTGATCAATCTCTGGTGGTAAATTCACAAGCTGCCCATCAATAATTCAAATTATAAGCATATAAGATAGTTAAAACTATCTCTGCTTTACAAGCTGCAACACTGCAGTAACAATGAATAAGTAATAATCATAATATGATATACATTAACGTTAAATGTGCAATTCTGCACAACCACTTAAGCCTTTAGTGCTTTAAGTAGTTTTCCTGCTAATACTTTTGTATTTTTATGAACATTTTGAGTGTGGGACCTTTACTGGTAACTGTTTTTACACTATTGTATTGCTAGTCTTACTAAAGGAGGGGATCTGAGTACTTCTCCCACCACTGTCCAACAGTTCTCTGTAAGAAGTGGTGTCGATCTCAAAGCATCATTTGGATTCAGCAGGGAAACACACACCGGCCCATGTGTGTTAGAGAGGCAGACGGGCAGGAAGTAACCTGGAGGTCAGGATACAGCTGCTTGTACGAGGAGATGCCACGTCGTCCTCACCTCAGTCCATTTATTTTGGACACTCATCGTCTCGTTCCCTGTTATCCTCACAGAATCACCTATGACGACTCCATTCTCGTGTTCATGTGTCCTGTCATTACAGCACCTTCATTCTCTCTCACTTTGCCTGAACTATACAGTATATTCTCAGTTGGTCATTCAAACCAAGGCATCATAATCATTCCTGGGCATGAGACAATGGTGGGGAGACTTGGTGGTGGCCATATTGCTTCTCAAGTATTACAGCACACAATGTGAGGAGCGCCAACAGAACCACAGCCCAGAGGGAGCAGACGGCCACAAAACAGAAGCATGATGGAAAAAGGAAGCTGAGTAGGGGGAAGACTTCGGCTCAGACAGGGACAGAGAGGACGCTGTGTCTCTGACAGGGACAGAGAGGACGCTGTGTCTCTGACAGGGACAGAGAGGACGCTGTGTCTCTGACAGGCTACCAGCAACTTGGAGGTACTCCTTTTAAACCTTTCACTCATATCTGAAGAAGCCTCATGTAATCTTGATTTAATCACATTTATTAGTCACCAAGTTCATAGTATATTATCTCAACACATTCTCTCTTAGTAGTTCATGTTTCTGCTTAATTGGGAATGAATGGAAGCTCTGAGACCTAAGCGCCAAGAAGTAAATATGTGTGACTGCATATGCACACACACAAATGATACTTTAGGTACACAAGCATTTTCAGATTGTGGTTTAGCCTGAGCTGAACTGATCAGGAACAGGACGCCACTGAAAGGCTGCGTCTGCTGTTGGCGAGGACGATCTCTGCTTGAAGAACCTTTCTAGGAGCAACCAGATACGACCTGAAATGAATTGGGTGATTGAACTGCTCCTTACAAGCTCACGGTGGTGACTCAGATTTAACCGCTCAGGAGGTGATTTAGTAAAAAAAAAAAATCTCTTTACAACGTTTACTGACCAATAACCTTTTGAAAGCACAGAATTTATTTTGAACCTACTGTTTAATGTCCTGCTTTAAATTTGTGTGATGACAGTGAAATATGTTAAGACACTTCTGAACATATTATTACATTGTCACCAAAGCGACTGCACTGGACTGACGCATGGACGTCTGTCCCAAATACTGCACCAGTCCATTGAGACATAAGTGAAAGCCAGTGGTAGCACTAGAACTGGTCTGAAGAGTAATTGGGATCATTCTCTGGGGATTGTGCATGTCTGGATGACATTTCATGGCAATCCATTCAGTGGAGATGACTTTGTGAGAATGGACACCTCAACACCTTCCCACTTTCACACCTCTGAGCGGACACGAAGCAGTGGGAGGTGAGAGAGAGACGGAGCCGACCTGCTGTAATGGGCCCAGTTAGCTTCATGTGCAAAACTCACAGAAGGAGAAATATTAAGTGTGAAAATATGGAGGCAACTCATTCTCTAGGGGGAGAAAACGACAAAACCACTTGCTGTGGAGTTTTTACACTAATCAAGACTGAATCTCACTGGATAACATTCAGTCAACAGCAGAGAGAGAGAGACGCAGAAAGCAGAGCTGCTGATTTCTCTCCAACTTCCCATCAGGGATGATGACGACTTCACTCTGTCTAGTTTCCTTCTCTCTTCTCTTGTACTCCATAGAAAACAAAGGTGGTGACTGAAAGAGAAACGGCAAGGAATCGAAATCTGAATACAAGTGGGATCTGTAGCAATAAAAGAGAAGGGGAGAAAAACAGGTGAGACTCAGGATGTACCAAAAAAAGAGCAGAGAATGGGAGGAGAGATGGTGACTGGATGTGAAAGAGG
>NW_018128198.1:790699-857942 GCF_001952655.1 Monopterus albus | reverse complement strand
ACCACAGGACGGCCTTCCCAAGAGGGCAAAGGGGGGGGGGGGGGACGGCTCCCTGATTACTCCTCCTCATCACTGTCTCTCTAAGGCTTCACTAGCTCAGACCCTGCCCTCCCTTCTTCTCCTCTTACAGCCCAAAATATTCATCCACTCCAAGAAATTAAAGTATTTCCTATTTCAGCAACTTAATGTCTGACACATGACACCATGCCGTCTCTGGCCGACACATGCACCCACACAATCTTAGCTTATCGCATGAAGCACCACCAGTCCAACATCGAACAGCAGCAATTAGACCAATCCCCTGCAACAGGCTTGGAGCGAGGCCCTCAGGCAGAAGTAAAGCCAAGAACCAACACTGGGATATGTACGTCCCCATGGACTCACACAGAAGGGTGTTACACGCACGCACAAAACGTTCCATTAAAGATTCAGTCCTACATTTTCCCAGTGTGTACAGGTAACTGTAGGTTGCTATACTGCCCGGCCCTCAACCCACACTTCACTCATCATCCTCTGTCCATCCTTCTCTCTCCTCAGCATCCCTCTCCCAGTCTGCCTTTAGAACGGGAAGTTGTGATCAGAGCACGAGAAGTGTACACATATAATGACATGGAGATTTATACTGTAGCTGTGTAGTTTTACACAAACAGGCAAAAACAAATATTACTGATGATTGTGTACATGTTCAAACCTCAGGCTTTTCCAGTGCGCCATCTGCTCATTCTTGGCAAACATCCAGACAAACAATGTGTTTATGTAACAAAATAGCAGCAGTGTGTAGAAAAGGGCTGCTTTAAAATTTGGTGAGAGGCCTTGAATGTTCCCAACATGTGTATCCCTCTTCAGATAAAATCCCCATCCAACACTGCCAACCCTACTTCATGCCTCTCCACAGGGGGAAATGGAGATTTGTGCCTGCAGCCCACAGTAAGAGGTTCACTCCCACATCACATGCATTTTTCAAAGCAGGTCTGGCAAAGGTAAACCAACTAATAACCAGTTATTTAAATATTTTAGTTAGTAAAATCTTCAAATGAAACCCATGTTGATGACTCAGCATTAGCACATCATGAAAACGGAAAAATGGATATGACTAATCAATACTCAGTGTTTGAGCCTTATATTCAACAAAGGGCTTCATCATTGTAACGCCCACGTTTCCCAGCTGCCACTTCTCTCCTTTCCTCCTCGAGTCCAACTGTGTGAACTCAGATTGTAAAACTGATTCATACAATGAGAAGGGAATTACATTATTGATCAAGATGACTTATCCACACGCTTCATGTTTGCTGATATGGTTGGACTGGATATCAACTGTGTGTGTGTTCCAGTTACAGTGATTTTAAGACGCGTTAGTCTAGTAAACACAAGCCCTGTAAGGTGTTTGTCTTCTACTTAGGACACACAGTACGAGGCTGACGGTTTCATAAAGGACTGATTTCTCCAACAGACTCAAACTGCTATGGTCAGTTTTTCCTTTCAGGGTGTGTCAGGCTGCAGCCACAGGGGTGTGAAAAAGGCCAAAAGACTGCAGAGGAAGCAAATATCTAGCAGTCTAAAAATAAAATCTGAGTACAAAACCCTACTCAAAATATGCTGCCAACACGTTCTGTTAAGTTCATTGGGTTTTTATTGCCAGGAGGGGAACATAAGCTTTCTTATCTTTAAACAATAATGACACTGCACCATTCAACTTATTAAACAAGAAGCCCCTGGATTTCCTTATGTCCCATCATGATGTCAAATACAGACAAAGGTGGTGTTAATACCACAGAAAACCTATGGGGAAACACTGTGGCTGCCAAAAACCGGACTTTGGGTGAAGATTTAAAGATCTAGTTAAAACCAGCAGGGTCCTAAACAGACAGACAGTCCAATCCTCTTCAGTACAACCGTTAACCCAGCTTAAAGGATTTCATGTGACAGCCTTGATGACTCATTCCTCTTTAAGGCGTCTGGGCAGGAAATGATCAAGTGACCTCAAATACGTGTTGTGAATATTTTTCTCATCGTCTCAGTCATTATTTCATTCTGTGAGGAGAAAGATGAAAGGCACAAAAAGCACTCACACCTATTATTAACAGCTTTTTTATGAGACTATCAAGACATTTGTGCATGTATACCCACAAATAGACACAGGCGCCAATTACACAGCGTTTTGGGTCCTTACTAAAGCATGAACAACAAGGATGCATAATGCCAGACATTCATCTATTAACTCTGTATGATTACTGCTAAACACATGATTATTTTATTTTATTATGACCTTGACCTGTAAAGAAGGTGAATTGTTTTGGTATACACGTGTCTGTTTGCTATTTACTGTTAATACAAAAAGAAAGAACTCAGACAACAATAACAACAACTAAACTTCCATCCACCTGTTTTTATGCACATTTTCAAATTTAACCTAAAATGAAAAAACTAACTATTGCAAAAAAGTTTTTTTGACATGGAAAGTTGGTGCATTGGTTAAAGCATCAATGAAAACAGATAAGTCACTACAAACATGAAGCATGTGACTTTAATATGTGAAATACACAGATGCCATGTTTGCACATATAGCTGGCACTCTTTATTAAGACACCTCACTGCAGCGGCTCACTGCCACGCCACTGGACAATCGGGGCTACCGGCCGTTTATTTCAATACTCTCAACTCCTAATGTAAGAGTAGAGGATGTAAACACAGTGATTAGCATAGTTTCTGAAAAATCCCTTAAAATCTCAGTTAAATTTGGAGGGAAATCGGTTTATTAACAACAAACAGTAAAGGCGTACATCAGCTGATGTTTACTGACCTCAGTGACGTCCATGACCTTGATGGCCGCCAGTTGTCCTGTCTTGACATGTCGACCCTGTAGAGAAAAGCAGAAGAGAGACGGCATGAGGAAAAGACCAACTGTTTTCCCTTTATGCATCATGCACGGCATCACGGTCACTGATCTGTTTCTACTGTTCAGGTTCAGTTATAGAGCACAATGTGACAATACCCATGATCCTCTTCTGTTTTCAGTTTTGATGAAAGAAGTCTGACTGTAACCGATTTCCAGCAAAGACAAGCACATGGCCGTGCAAACTGCTGGTGGGAAACCAAGACGCTTTGCAGATTCAAAGGCTGAGTGAACACACAGGACGATTCACCTGGCCATAAAACAACATCCACATTCATTACAAGTTGTTTGCCTCTACAACAAGCATGAAGGATCACAGGCGATGAGCCAAACGTTCAGCTTTCCTTAACAGACCGAGCACAGTTTTCTGAATCTGGACTGGTGCAAGAAGTTAAAGCACAGCTCTCTTCAATTTCAGGTACAGACTGAACATTGAAAATTTAAGTTAATAAGACATGAAGGCAGGAAACTGTATGTGAACACTAGCGGCAGTGATAAACGGTATGCGTGTATTTAGCCTGTACAATACTATCTGCATAATGATCCCATTTATAATTTCAGAATAAAAGCACACCATAAATGAAAGAATATAAATAATACAAGCAGCTGAGTTCATGTGGATGCAGTTTCCTTCTACATTAGCTAGGGCCATCAAGTTTAAAGATACCGTTACTGACATAAGTAAAACGCTAAACAAAGAACCACAAACAGAACAGCCCTGTTGTCAAGAACCTTATTTTGTGAAATTCAACCCAAACAGATGTGAAAACAGACCAGAGGACCCAAGTGAGCTATAAAGAAACTACATGCTAACAATAGATACTGTACGTGTGGTGGAAGCTACTGTAGCATGGAGCCACTGGGTTTGAGTCATGAACCTTGTGGTTGTGTAGACAACACACAAAAACAACTTAAACAAATTTGCAGAGTGCCGTGCAGGATTGATTTGCCTTAAAAATATCTAGGAGCTAGTAGGAGTCTGAAGTTAAAGTGTCAGGGGTTCACTACTATTCAGGCAAACATAGCTGCATTTCTTCAATCAACAATACTATCAGATGTTTCCACAGACAAAAAACTGGAGGCAAACAGGGGAAAATATGAGTCTAAGTCTGTGTAAACCTTTATGTCGGCTCACTTTTCTGCATCGTGTCTGTGTGTTGTGCATCTGAACAGCCACATAACTTTTCCTTTGTGTTAAACAGGACAGACACCTGAGCCACCAGCCTCTGTTCCCAAACACTGAGTGATATGGGATTAACCCGTTTTGGTTTAGCCACAGGGGACGTGTGCATGTGTGTAGAGGTGAGGTCGGCAAAAAGGTCGACGCTGGTGGAGAAAGCAAAGTAAGCAAATCTGTGCTGGTGTCTAACTGGAGGAATATTAATGGAAAACTCATATTTAAAACTGGACCAGATTAAAGGCATATTACAACAAGAAATGTGTTCTTGTGTAGGTGAACAGCGTATTTCTTCAGAGACACATTTAACAATAAAATAACAAAAGCAACTCTCCATTTGAGAAAAGGTTTGTCTGACGCTTCTTAAATGTTAAAATGCTGCAGTATTAACACGTACAGTAGAGTTCAGTGGCATTTTATCTCATCTTATTGAAACCAAATCCTTTCAAATTCAGAACTATTTAAAGTTATATAAGTACTAAATAACTTTACATTTAGGACAAAGCCACCAATGAAGAGAGTTAGCAGCTAGCTGGAGCATTGAGCAGCCAAAGGAGATGAAGGAGGACAAGCTAGATTCAATAGAGGATGGAACACTGGACACGTTTATGACAGTGCTGCCCTGTGCCTGCTGGATGTGTCAATAGACAATAATGGATTAGGCACAATAACCTTTGAAGCTGATAATATGTCAAGGCTATATATGTATATGTAAGTAAGTCTGTTCTGAAGCTCTTCTGAGCAGCATCTGGTGCACATTTAAAAGTTATGAACCAAATCCAGACTGTAACCAAACACCAACCCTAGAAATGGCCAAAGGACTCAGTTTGTCATCCTTCACCTGTGGCTTGTTAATGGGAAAGCAGTGGACCTGTGTGTGTGTGTGTGTGTGTGTGTGTGCAGTCACCCGCTTCAAAGAGACACCACACACACACACACACACACACACACACACACACACACACACACACACACAGATGCCGTTTCTGATGTGGTAAGAAAACAAAACACATACACACACTTCAGAACTAACAACTTGCACACAAAAAGTACATGAAGCCTAGTGCCCATTGAGTCAGACCTTTTTCAATGACTCAGTTCAATGATAAACATTTCCTGTGTGTGTGTGTGTGTGTGTGTGTGTGTGTGTGTGTGTGCGCCCTCTATATGTGTGAGAGAAAGGTGACCTCAGAGCTCAGACTTCCCCCCCCCCCACAACGGATAAAAGATGATATCATCGTCTTCCCTGGTTGTTTTGTTCAGAAAAGAGGCACAGACACATGCGCACACCTGGCCAACGTGCACACAAAGGAAAACAGGAGTGACAGAATGGAAATGAAACAGGTAACATAGCTGTCTGCTGCTTTATGAAGCTGTTGGACTAACGGTGCAATGCCGCTGGTACATTATTTATTTGATTAACATTAAAACAATGTCTGAGTTTTCACCATATCAGATTTTAAGAAATGTAAACAGAAAATTAAACATTAAATAACAATGATGAGCTTTTCATCCACACTATATAAGACATTCATTTTGTCCCATTACATTCTAGTTTTGGTGCTTCAGTCTTAAAGGAGGACGTCACAAATCCAACCTTCAGATGATTCAAACTATCTCGCTCATTGCAGAGAAACCTTGACTGAGCAGTAACTGCTGAGAGTCTTCTCTTCCATCGAAGCTAATATTGTTTCCCTCTGCTTACTACTGAAAAAAGAGGTCTAAAACTTCAACACAAGCTTTTCCAAGACCTTTTAAAGGCATGGACATAGATAATGTAGTCACTGACACTCTGTTAACACCTCTCTGGTGACTCCACATTCCAGTCAAACGTGATATAATCCCTCTGTCATCCGACTTTTCCCATGACTAGCACCATAATCCACCTCTGCTACTGTGATTCATCAAGCCTCCGTGTGGGATCCCTTATCATGGAAAAGCCTGGAGGACCTGGGGGCTGAAAGGCCATCCATGTTGGTTTCAGAGCAGAGTTTAAGACCAACCTTTGACAGCTGTACTCAAGGTTTGTACTTCCAGGAGAAGCTTTGTTTTATATTACGTCTGAGGTTGCTTTGGCTCATGAAGCAAAGATATACATAAGGGAGGCGACAGTGGTGCAGTGGGTAGAGCAGTCGTCTCCCAACCACAAGGTTGAAGGTTTGAATCTCTGTGCCTGCAGTCCACGTGTCAAAGTGTCCTTGGGCAAGACGCTGAACCCCCCAAGTTGTCGGTGGTGGCGGCGCATGTGCACGCAGCGGCCTGGGGCCCTCAACTCCAAACAAAATTTCGTTGTACGTGTCACAATGTTACAATAAAATAAAGCTTCTTCTCCTTCTAAACCTCATAAAATAATAATCTCACAATGTTTATAGTGTGTTCTACTTCCCACTGTGGCCAAGAGAAATCAATTAACAGTGCTATAACAGGAGTGTTTTGCTTTCACCATTTGTTACCAGAAGCTGTTGGTGTTAAATCTATTTGCCGTAACCCTCTACCATTTGATGTGATGTAACACAATCCTTCAGTGGTACACAGTTGGGCCGTCTCCACTGCAAGAACTTACCAACCCGTAACTGAACCCTTGTTCCAGGTTCTGCTTTTGTTTCCAATGTCCTCTGCCAGCTTTGGAAGAGAACCTTTGATAAATCTTATGTAAACTGTGACTGACACAGAGAAAATACAGTGGAGAAACAAACCAGAACCAAACTCATCAGCTCTTCAAGTTCCACCAGTATAAGGTGGCTCGGGATTACAGCTTGTCAAGTTCCAGCTGTGGAAATCTGCCAAGTGTAAAATGCAAAAAAGACCATTCAGTCATGCTCTTGTTTGTTTTGATCATCATATGCTACTGCCTCAAGACAAATACATTTGATTTTACGACTGCTAAAACGTACCATCCGTAAGGTGGCTCGGGATTACAGCTTGTCAGGTTCCAGCTGTGGAAATCTGCCAAGTGCCATTGGATTACTAAAAACGTACCATCCTGTATCTTCATCAAAAGCTCATCAACCTCTAACCCACTGGCCATTTGCTTGTTTACATGCCTACACTTTTGCAGGCTGCTCATACCAATTCAGTATCTCAGTCACATCCTTCGCTCCTCTGTCCAGTCAGCACACATCCAGAGATCAGACAACAGTTTTAATGAGGTCCCTTCAGCAGACACGTGGGGCCTGACCTCAAGTTCATAAGGTAAGCTCCTCCAGCTGGTGTGGCCTTCGATCTCAAGCTTCAACTGTAGGGATATGGAGGAAGGTTCTGGGTTTCTCTTTAATGTGGAAGAGAAGGAAGCTGAACCCAGATGAGAATCAGTTTCCTTGCTCTGTATTTTAATCACCAGTGTTTCACAACATTAGTGCTAAAAGTGCATAAAACTATGGAAGTTAGACCCAAGATCTAATAAAGTTCAATCGTCTTAATGTGCTGCAGACAACGACAACCCCGTCTGGGTTTTTGTATTAGTTTGGTGGCGTTTTATACCGTTCTTTTCAATGGACACCAGAGGTGACAAGGTCCATCAGCCGTAACTGAATCAGACACATAAATGCCCCATAATATAATATGTTGATACTATACGTTCATCGTCAACTATCTGCCAACAACAATCATCTGCTCCTAAATATTCTTTTCCTTTCAAGCCCTGGAAATCTTTTTCTGCGCCTTTTCAGGCTGCTGCCAGAAAACACAGGGAGTCTGGAGGAAAAAAGGAAGAGGGATGAGTGAAGATGAGCAGCAGGAGGAAGGAAAGGAAGGAGGATGTGTGTCAGATGGTTTAAGAGGAGGACAATGAAAAATCTAGGATAAAACGTGAATTTATGGATGTGTGTAGAAGATGAGGGAAGCAGGGGACTGTACGACTTCCCCCCAAGGAAATACCAGGGGAGTGGAGTCATCCTAGACCACTACACACACACACAGAGAGAGAGAGAGAGAGAGAGAGAGAGAGAGAGAGAGCGCGTTTCTCAAGTATATACTATGTGTCATTTTAATAATCTGTAATTAATGCACCAGCATAGATTGTGTTTAGCCTAAATCTGGAACCAAGTCGGGGTGTGTTGACCGTTATGTGTGTGTGTGTGTGTGTGTGTGTGTGTGTGTAACGCATGCACCATGGTTTTCAGGACAAGGCCTTCTTTATTGCACCCCTCTGGGTTTTGGGGCATAGCCAAGGAGTCAGGTGCAAACTTTGGCACACATACACACTTTCACAAAAACACAGAGAGAGAGAGAGAGAGGCCCATGGAAAGACACACACACACACACACACACACGCACATTTTGTCTATGCAGCTTATCAAGTGTGAAAACCGTCTAAAAAGGTCCACTGATCAAACCAGTGATGCTTGAAGTTATGAAAATGCTGCTAATCATCATTGGTAACGATGAGTTTCCACAGCTCAAGGTGTTTTTCCATATACTGAAAAGCAGCTCACGACAACATAAAACACTACACAACATGGACGTATCCACTCAAACCCATTGTCAGCAACATCAACTCTGACATACAACATGGCCAAACACATGGCCACCATTCTGGCTTCTTTGGTGGGAAACACAGAAAACCACATAAAACTTTTTGTCCAAAGGACAAAACACCCAGACACAAACAGAGTGATGTGGTGTCAGGAGTGTAACGACTTGTACATTGGTGAAACTAAGCAGCCGCTTCACAAACGCATGGCTCAACACAGGAGGGCCAACTCCAGTGGACCAGAGTCAGCAGTCCACCTCCACCTGAAGGACAAAGGACATTCTTTTGAGGACAGTGAAGTCCAGATCCTCTCCAGAGAACATCGCTGGTTTGAGAGAGGAGTTAAGGAAGCTATTTTTGTAAAAATAGAACACCCCTCACTAAATAGGGGTGGTGGACTAAGACACAACTTATCATCCATTTTGAAATCTCTGCCCAAACACAGTCAGTTATAAATCTCTATTGGTTGCTCTGCTGCAGAAAAAAAAAAAAAAAAAAAACCTAGGGCAGCGTCCACTGATAAGAACCACACACAAATAAGATCAATATGGAGTTTCTGAGGTGATATTAATAATGATCGTTTCCCATGAGCCATATATAACATGTCTACCATTACTGTATATCTTAAGGGATTTTAATCACTATTCAATGCTTTGCATGTGAGATCTCTGGAGTTCGACAGCCCAGACAAGAAAGGGAAAAAGTAGGAGTGACTGGGAGAAGTGAGACAGGTAGAGAGAAAGACAGGCAGCCTTGCATAGCTGCTGTAACTAGATCTTATAGTAGTAAGGGGGTTAGATTCTGGGCACTGGTACAACTTTCCATAATGTAACAGGCTATAACCCCATTTTTAGACACACATGAAGGACTGACCATCAGTGAAATGGATATCGCTCATAACCAGGCCAACAAACCACATCATCAGGGCTTTTCTATAGCCAGGCAGAGGCAACTGGGAAAATGCTGAGTCTCTTGAAAGATCATCACAAAGTAGACCTAAAGATGAACCATGTTCTTTTTAAATGCAGTACAGCTACTATCCAAGAGTTTTACTTGGGGGCCTAATGAAAACTCCTATCAACACATGTTCGATGTGATCACTTGCAAAAAATGTGTAACTGCTGAAATACGTTGTGCAGAGAAGGTGAGAACTTTAGTATAATTTAAAAAGCACATTATAATGACAAATATCTCAGAAAGCTAAAGATGATGATGGTGTGAGATGAAGATTTGTGAACGAAAGGAAACAAAACTATTTAACCACTGATGTTACTTCATGCTTCAAGGTGAAGCTCATTAACAAAGTCAATGTGAGATGCTGATGGATTCCCTGATTAGAGTCCGAGGACGTCTGGACACGAGACACGAGACGACCAGACGTCCTCTCACTGTTCCTTTCAGCATGACATCCCTCCATCAACCGTCTGAGCAAACAGACCAACACAATGGAGACAAAGTCACATAAAAGGCATAAAAGCCAGAACAGAGATATTTGTGAATGAGGACATGAAAGAGACAAAATATTGAGGACATGAAGACAGTTCTCCGGTTCATTTGGTCCAGGATCAGGGGGCCAGGTTCTCGCTTCGTTTGTATCTGACCTGACCAAAAGAAAGCCCTAATTTTATTATCCCAGCGGGCCGTCCTTCCACTGGTCAGACATTTAGTGTGGAAGGAGTCGGCCCCATTCTTTCCTGCCTGTATCAACACCAGTCTATCCACAAAAGGTGAATATGCAAAAAGACAGTGTTCCATTAACAAGGGACAATATACACCGAGAGAAAAAGTCTAAGACAGTGAAAAAAGTGAACATAGAGTCTGTCTAGACTGAACCCTGGACTGGTTTGTTAAGATTCAGACTTAATCAGGACCCAACGGAGGGAAGGAGCATTAGTGATCACTATTGGTGTGGACATGTAGAAACAAGACCTCAGAGACTAAGTTGTGGAAGATATATAATAGATATATAATATGATGAACAAGGCCTGATATTCTGCCTGTATCTGTGTGTAAAGTGGCATCTAAATTGTCTTTGGTATCAATCTAAAGTGGTTTTAAAACTACAGTAACTCACATTCCCAGGGTTCATAGTTCACACAGTCAAAACTAAGAAAGGTTAAGGTTCAACATGAGGTATAAAAAACACCTAAAGGTAAAAAAAACAAAACAAAAAACTAAAGAAGACAGGGAGTCACTGTCTCTTTCCGTCATCCAAGTCGGTCTCGGTGTCTAAAGGCTCTGGACAGAGCCCCGCTGAAGCAGCTGAGTACATCGGAGGAATTAGCTCACTGTCAGATGCATCACCCCTGCTGTTACTGAGACCCAGCACTGACTCCGCCTCCATACGCTGTCCACCCTCGTCCAGAGAAGACACAGTCAAGTGACTGCTGGAAGCTCATTATTCTCTTTCAAAGGCTCATTAGTGTTGCTCTTGGCTGACTGAGGGTTGCAGAGATATGAATCAGGGAGCAGCACTCTATTAAACAAATCCTGTTAGAGAGGATGAAGCTTGATGAAGTGATAGAACAATGTTTTGTAGGAAAGATGCTAACACTACTCATTATGAGGTAATTAAATTCAGCAAGATGCGTGAAGTACAAGGATGTTTACAGGGGGTCTCCAGTGTTGTTTAGCAAGGCACCAACATTACCCATGTTTGGAGTTCAATTCCCCACAAAAGGTATCAAACTTATCACCGTTAGTATGACTTCTAACATCTAATGGCACTTTTTCTTTTTATTCCTGGCTTATTCAACTTGCTAGTTACATTTATTTGAATTACTGCTGAGTATCTTGTGAATTTTCCACCGTAGATCAATGAGGTCTTGTACTGTATTTTTTGTATTAACCTGGTTATGAAAAGTAACTAAAGTTCTAAAATAAATGTAGTGGAGTAAAAAGTACAATATTTGCCTCTAAAATGTAGAGAAGTCCAAGTGTAAAGTAACAGGAAATAAATATACCTCTAAATTACACTCAAGTACAGTACTTGAATGTACTTAGTTACTTTTTACCACTGAAAATACACTGGTGAACATGGTAAACATTATACACACTAAACACGGTGACATTAGCAACATGTTTAGCATTGTCATTAGCATTGTCACTGTGAGTATCCAGAGGTTAGCATTTAGCTAAGCACCACTGCACCAAACTACAGTCTCCACGAGTCGCTGGCTGTCGAGTTTTACTGTTGTTGGGTCTTTTGGGCGTAAAAAAAAAATCCAAAGAAAATGCTAACCTGTCTATTAATGCTAACTTTTGGGTAAACATCTATTCACTTGTTGCTATGTGCCACCTGTAGCTGTTGGTCCTAATGTCACAAAGTACCTTTGGCAAAAAGTGCAGTTTACCATTAGTTATGAGCTGATTTTAACATCTAGTGTTAGTTTTTAGCTGCTTAATTAAATTATTCCAAATTAAACCCATTTGTTACGCTTGGACTTCTGGAGTGACTTAACAAATGCAGATCAGTTGCTCTAAAAACAGCAGTCAATTTGAAATTACATTCTAGCTCTTTAGCCCACTTTTCTCACGTAAAACTTCTGGCAAATTGAGGCAAAACCTCTTCTCACTCAATGTTTTTTTTATCTTTGAAGTACAACTCCACAACCACAGTGACATTTCTTGAACAATAATGACAGGAACAATGAGGGAATTGAGGTACAATGACACAGAGTTGGACAAAGGTAAGAGCATCTGTTTTTATCCCTTAGTTGGCTCATTGTTCTTAGCAGCTCCCTCAGTGACACACAACTCCCACATAGTCCATCTTATCTCCTGCCTTAACAAAACCTCCACCCACCATACCAGTATCAAACAAGAGTCCCTGACTCTATGTCCTGCCTATAAACAGGAGCCGGAGTTCATCAAAAGGATGCTTGGAACTACTGATTCCCAACAGGTTCAAAGGATTTTCACAGACGTTGTCAGCGTGGTTCTACAGGTATTTTAATGTGTCCATGTCTTGCAGTGAATGAGTAAAATTAAGTGAGGAAAGACAACAATCTAATTTGTAATGACATGAAAACCTCCACAGACTCTGTATAGAAATGTTACTGCCTTACATTCAACGTGGAAACCAGCGCTACGCTTAGAGTGAGGCCACGCCAGGCTAAAGTGTTAACTCGATTAGCTTGTTAGCCACGGCTGACGGGGTTTTTAGCCTCTCTGCCATCTGAAGTGAGTGGGAGTCACTAACAGATAAGCTAAATATTCTTCCTCTTAGGGATTAATATATAAACTGTAATGATAAAGTTAAATACTAAGGAGGAGATGTTTTAAAAACTGACCAAGATGGAAGAACCTGCCAAAGTCAGAAACCTCAGTGCTGGAGCAACACATGTTCAAGCTAAGCTGGTGAGAATGTGGTGATTAATATCTGTAACAAATGATATCACTACTGCTGTTGGCACTGATTCTACACTTTCTGCTAATCATACTATGCAGGTTCTATGTAATCAAACTCTTCATGGTTCAACAAACTGGAACTCAATCAGAAACAGCTTGGATAAAAAAAATTGCCTAGCATGCAAAAGGGACACAAGGACAGTCAGACCTGGTCCAAAATAGATCCGAGGACTATTCAGAATCCAGTCAACCCAAAAAGACCAAAAACACGTGTAATGTTTCCTCAGAGCCGACAGCCAGTTTGCTTGTATTCACTTGGGTTTTGGACATAATGTGCAGACCCAAGGCCCATGACCACAAACCAGAACCCTACATAGACTCAATAAGAATATAATTTGGACCAGGTCCAACTTCAACTCTGGACTGGGTCCTCATTGCTAAGATAGAAGACCTGTAAAGACCTCTAGTTGACAGTACTGCTGCTACGGGGGATTCTAATTAGATCTAGTCCATCTGAGGAAGGAAACAAAGCACAGGTCAAGTGCAGTGCATGCCATGTGGTCGGCCATGTCAGACACGGCTTGTTTTGATGACACGTGTGCACCACATAACCAAATCAGAAGCCATGGATGAACACTGCTGAAGGCCCACGACTCTGCCTTCACATCTGGTGATGCACAGGCCTACAGCTTATCCAGGGCCAAACTGAGGACGGGCATCAAGGATGCTACAAGCTAAAGGTAGAGGAACACTTCACAAACTCTGAACCCCCATATATGTGGAAGGGCGTCCGGGTCATCAGTGACTACAATTCTGGCAATTCCACCCCAACAGCCACAGATATCTTTGAACTGAATAATTATTATAATATTGTGCGATAGTACTGCCCTTTGAGAGCCCCTGTAACCCATTAATTCTGATCCCATAAGTGTGAAGCTCATACTTTAAAGAGCTCAATTATACTATTAATTTGAGCTGGATCAACACATACAATGCTTCTGGCCCTGACGGTATTCCTGGACGTGTGCTCAGGGCATGTGCTGGACAGCTTGTTGGTGTCTTTATGGACATTTTTAATCTGTCCTTCACCCAAGCAGTTGTGCCGACACTGAAGAAGAGCCACTTCCTGGTGTGCTTCTATCACTGTGCCATTGAGAGCATCCTGACCAGCTGTATCACAGTCTGGTATGGAAACTGCTCTGTCTTAGACCACAAGGCGCTGCAGCAGGTGGTGAAAACTGCCCAACGCACCGCAATGACTCCACTTCCAGCCACTGAGGGTGTCCACAGGGAACACCGTCTCCAATGTGCTCGCAGCGTTCTCCAGGACTCCTTTCACCCTGCTCACAAACTGTTTGACCTCCTGCCCTCTGGGAGGCGATTCAGGAGCCTCCGGACCAAAACCAGTAGACTCATGAACAGCTTCTTCCCCACAGCTGTCTCCTTACTGAACTCTGTCCCCCGTTGACCCCCCACTGCCTTCCTCTCTATACCACTACACACACCTCACCCCTTCTTATCTCTCCTCCTGGGACTAACGCTATACACTTCTGTTGCCTGTAACACTGAAGTCCATCCATCCATCCATCCACGTTCATCCGAGACCGGGTCGTGGGGGCAGCAGTCCAAGCAGAGACTCCCAGACTTCCTCTGCCCACACACCTCCTAGCTCCTCAGGAGGACCCCCAAGGCGTTCCCCAGCCAGCCGGGAGACGTAGTCTCTCCAACATGTCATGGGTCTGCCCCAAGGCCTTCTCCCGGAGGGACATGCCCAAAATACCTCCCCAGGGAGGGGTCCAGGGGGCATCCTAAACAGGTGCCTGAGCCACCTCAACTGGTTCCGCTCAATGTGGAGGAGCAGCGGCTCCTCACGGGTGACTGAGCTCCACAACTCACCCCCAACCCGGAGAGAGCAATCCACCTGTTTCCGATTGAGAACCATGGTCTCGGATTTGGAGGTGTTAATTCTCATCCCCGCCGCTGCACACTCAGCTGCAAACCCCTCCAGTGCACGCTGTAGGTCTTGAATTGATGAAACCAACAGAACCACATGATCCACAAAAAGCGGGGATGAGATTCTGCAGCCACCAAAACAGACTCCCTCTGCTCCCTGGCTCCCTAGAAATTCTGTCCATAAAAATAATGAACAGAACCGGTGACAAAGGGAAACAGGTCTGACTTACTGCCGGCAATGCGACCCAAGCTCCTACTCCAGTCATACAGGGAACGGACTGGACTTCACTTAACACTGAAGTGATCTATTAATTTACTTTAGTCACAAAACACCGCTCTGTTATTTGCACACTGTTCATATGCTGATACTGTATATTTATATTATTTACATCCATTGAACTGTTGACTCATGTAACTTCTCTGTTGTATATTACCTTATATAACTTACTGTAAATATCAAGTGTACACATCTATTGGTAAATTAGTTCTGACTGATCTGTAGATACTCACACTCTGCACTGCTGTTATTACACTTCTAGTTAGATGTTAAACTGCATTTCATTGCCTTGTACATGAGTAATGACAAAGTTGATTCTAATCTAATCTAATCTGTGGAGATCAGCTGTGTGTCTCCTTCGCCCTGTTTGTCTGAGCTGTGTGAAAGAGGCCAGTGGCCTAATTTCCTCAGCCGCTGATGCAAGATGGCCACGACCAGATAGAGCATCCTGTTCAGACTCAGTCCAGCACTCTGTTACTCACATGTTAATAATTACACACAAAAATACAACAGTGACAGCATTAATCTTGGAACAATTGATACAAAGCTTAATTGTAAAATGATTAATAATTTTATTTATTTATTTGTGAAGTGCAAAACGCTGATCTCAGCTTCTCACATGGGAACTGACTGGTTATCTATATCTCACATTACATTCAATGCCATTTTTTAATAAAACCAATTTGAAGGTATCATTTTTATGCTGGGCTTTTGTTGGGTATGTGCTGGCATCACGTTTTTCATTTCTACTGTGCCGAACATGCAGAGGAACACGTGAAAACAGCCTAACAGGCCTCGTCTTGCAGCTAACATGTGACGCTGACATTAAGCTATGGAAAAGGGTTAGTCGAACTGTGCAGGTGCACTGTATTGTAGTGTAACTGACCAAGACCATATCATTTTTCTAAGAATTCAGTTGAATTTATTAAAATCTAACAGCAATAACTTTGACTTTGCATTCACCAATATGGAAAGAGCTGTAGGACAGTTGTATGAGGGTGTGTGTGCTCCTTCCCATCAGCCCCTCCAGCAGGTCCAGCACTGTACCCTGCACCATCAGCAAACTAAGGAGGCAACAGTGTGATTCAAACAGGGGTTAAATAGCGCCACCTTCTGAAGCTATAGCAGCCATTCTGTCTTACTGCATGTACGTCAAACCAAAAGGTATTAGACTGACTCACATACTGTATAACGTCACATCTCCCTGCTTGGTTTCCTAAAGCTCATTTATCAACATATTAGCTGGAGCTTTAAAGTAACCATGAAAGATTTTCCATTTTTCAAAAGGTAAAACTAAAGGACATAAAATATGAGGACTGTGCTTCAAGCTCTGAACAGCAATGGTTGGACATGATGCCTCAATATATTTTTAAACTCAAGTTCTGTTCTTTCAGTTCCCCAAAGTTTTACGCAAGAAACCACAACAGAAAAAAGTGAGAGTTTCCTGAATCAGACATCGTCACCAGTTCTTAAATACAGTAAATAAAAATGATACAGCTGCAACACCAGCCCTGACATTTGATTATGTTATGTTTGATTATTTGCTGCACATTTTATATTTCTTGTGTCGGGCTGCTAAACATTACCCCTTCTTTAAGATACAAGCTTCTCTGTTTAAAGATTAGAGCAGGTGGATGGTGCAGGACGTTAGCAGGTAGCTGCCACCCATTCCAAACGCAGCACACCTCTGTCATACTGTAGCAACATGCAGCGGTAGCTGTCTGTCCTGATCACATTCACCGTCATGCGAGTTTAGACCCGAAAGCTTCACAGTAACACCAGATGAACACTGTCCATGCCTGTGAAGCGTCACATGGATGTTTATCCACTTATCCATGTTTTCTGATTCAAGGTGGCAGCCCCAATGTGGCCAACATCCCACAAAAATAGAAACTATTCAACAACACCCACAGGAACAGATAGGAAGGGAGGAAGATTCCCCTGCAGTGGGTAACGTATAGATGCATCTGACTGAGCGAAATGGCTAGGCCCAGTTCCAAACCAAACCTCAGCTCTTTTGATGATTCAGCTCTTTGATTCATGGTGCACAAGACAGTGAAGTGTGTGCTGAAAGAGCCGGCAGATAAACTCTGAATGCACAAGAGGAAGAAAGGAAGAAGGGAGGAGACCTTCAAAGAGCGCAAAGCGTGCCAAGCTTTTCAGAGAACGTCCAAGGAAAACCCTCATTTGTCTCCATGAATCTTCTTCTGTCATTTTAAGTCTGGGCCATGTTCACCTCTGCAGCTTCCCCACAGGCTGAATTCTGGTTATGCTCAGGTTGATCTCTTCCTCCCACCAGACAGGAAGCTGCTGCCAGACAAACGGACAAAGTCAAATCACAGAACATCAGCTGTTTATGGAGAGAATGTTGTTTTTGTCCAATCTGATGATTTGGTACTTTTCAGGCAGTAACATCTGCTTGTGATCATTTTTAGGAGGTTAGAGCCAGGGATGCTAACTACACCTTCCATTTTCAGACACAAGGGCAGGGCAACTTTCTACACTGGCATTTTTATCACCTCTTCAAAGGCCTGTGAGGATAATGAGGAGGTTGTGAGGGGGAGGCAGGTGGTGGCTC
Source organism: Monopterus albus (assembly GCF_001952655.1). Taxonomy (NCBI): domain Eukaryota; kingdom Metazoa; phylum Chordata; class Actinopteri; order Synbranchiformes; family Synbranchidae; genus Monopterus; species Monopterus albus. The sequence goes on along the minus strand of NW_018128198.1, from coordinate 840,243 downwards.
TGGTAAATATAGGGCCCTGCGATGGCGAGGAGTGAGGTCTAAAGGAGGTTTCAAATTCACAGCAGGCCGTAATAAAAGAGAGCAGCTCTTTTTTCTCCACAGGGAAGGGTGAGGCACAGTTAATTAAAACAGAGATGTCTGAAAAAAGAGGAGCAGGGCGGCAGGCGGGACCGAGGACTGGATAACAGAGCCTCTGTTGAACGAAGGATCTACTCAGTTCTGTTTGGACAAGTGATAGAAAGTAGAAAAAGACTACATGAGTACAGAGATGCCAATCTCCTCAAAAGGACTGAAAGAAACATCTCACCTCAAAAGTAAAGAGAAATTTACAAGTGATGACAGCTACAGTAAATCATAGCAAGGAACAAATAACAAAAATCCCATCAGAGATTCCGCAGGTGGCACTGAGGCAGTTTGGGGATGAGCCAAAACCAGTGACCCTGCCCCACTGCTGCAGCACTAACCAACCTTTGTTTTATCTGAAAATGTAGAAGACAGCGATGGCTGTTGGAACACACACCGACACAAAGGGGCTTTTCTGTGAGGAGGTCCTTGTGACAACTGTTAGGAAGGGTTGCCATAAAAATGCCAACAGGCACACGCCCGTTGTCCCAACGCACCAAATTTGGAATAAATAAAGAACATCTTACCGTTGCCATAAAAATGCCAACAGGCACACACCCGTTGTCCCAACACACCAAATTTGGAATAAATAAAGAAAATCTTACTGACGGCCATGATTTCCACTGACAATACAAATAATTACATATGATGTTTTGTTTTTTGTTTGTTTTTTTTAAGTCCAGCAACATTTGCTGTAATTTCCTTTGACAACAATTCATATGCTGCTCAATGTTTCTGGCTCTGGCACAGGACAACTACGCCTCCATTCTCAATCAGATCACATTCAACCATTATTACTACTGTTCCTGGGGATTCATGCAGTGAAAAGAGTTTGGTAAAAATTCTAAACAAAGAATTTGGACCACAGAAAAACTATTCAGATCAATGCCAAGGCAGTTGGTAAGACCAGCCCAAAGTTCAGTTTTGTCAGGTTTGGTGTGTATAGATGCCAAATAGAGGTTGTGGTGAACTCAATTATAAAACCAGACGAACTGAGGTAGAGAAAAGTTCTTTACGTGTTGCGACCAAAACAACTAACACACAGTCCAGGATCACAATCAGGTCGATAAGACAGTCCAGGGTCAGCGCCGGTAAACAGGTATAGCCAGGAGATCCAAACTCGAGAGGTCAAGGGGGACTAAATCAGAAGGTTGGTACACAGCAGGTGATCAGAATCTGGGAGGGCATAGGCAAAACACGGTGGTCAAAAACAGTAATCCAAGGTCAGAAACAGAGAGTCAGGCAAGGTATAAGTGCTGGAGAGTCAGAGCTGGGGTCTAGAACAATCTGGCAGCGTCCTGGTGGGAGGAAGCTGCCTAAATAGAAGTTAAAAACAGGTGAAAACAATAAGGAGCAGGTGAACTAATGATGATTAAATAAAAGGGCCAAAACTGAGGTGAAACAGAACAGGAAGTAATGTGAAAATAAAAGCATGACAAGTTTAGCCAGTGAAAATGCTCCTTTAAAGCACCACAGAGCTGTGGGATTAGAAGGTATAGAGTCGTTTGGTCAAAGCCTCACTCCATAACACTGCTGGTGGATGAACCACGTCCAAAACACTAACTGCACTGCTAAAACCAGGTTTTCATCTTTCCTAATTTTATTTTATTTTATTTATTTTAACAAGTACAAAGAAAAACATTTTAGGCTGGAAGACAATGAAAAATAAAGATTAAGTTGCATGGAGAAAAAAAAATCTAGCTGTGAAATTAATTTCAGATAATGCTATAGGGATTCTCAGCTACCTGATAACTCCAGCCTCCATCTTACTACAGCTAATTAAACCACACACACACACACACACACACACGATGTAGAAGAGACTGAATCTCAACGTGCCAACTTATAATTATTCACATATTCTACAGCTTTGTTTTCAGGTGAGCAATATTTAGCTGGTGGTTCTTCTCATAATAAATCATCTTCTGCTGACCTGGATTCATCTCCACACAACTTTTGTCCTTCTGTCCACATCTACACACCATGTTTATGGTTCATTAGTTGCATTTCAGAATCAGAATCAGCTTCAATCACCAAGTACGTTGAGCATACAAGGACTTTGTCTGCGGCACAGAGTCTCTCATTTCTCTGTGTTTTGGCCACAGGCACTGGACAATAACAGGCAATAAACATTATATTATATACATTTATATAATGGTTCCCTTCAAGCCAGGAAGTCATGTGAGTTGTGATGCACCACAAAGCAGCAGCAACCCCTCCTCCCTCTCAACATACTGACCTACTATTCAGCTCTGCTGCTGTGCTCTATAAATAGAGATTTAACCTACAGCATGAAAGGGCAGTGTACAGGGAGACAAACATGAGCAGAGAGGTGTTCAAACTCCACTCTGACAACACTGAAGTTCAGTTATCGGATAAGCCTTGGCTGAGATTGCTCCTGTAGACCTAAGTCGTATCTGACTACAACATGCAATGTGGAAACCTGACCCACGACAGTATGTCTGGACAATGAACCCTCAGTGCAATGCCTGTAAATATACATTGTACATCTAGATCTGCTGAATACACACTGTGTGTGTGTGTCCCAGTCTGTGGGAGTCACAGTTATTGTTGGTTGGGAATCAAATCCTTATTTTACTCACTGAAATGCAACAACACCTGTATCATGTGCTTTTTGGGATTTTCCTTGACATTCTGTCTCTATCTTTTAGAATAAACCTAGGATAAAAATGATAGACCCTTCATTTCTTTGGTAAATGGGCAAACCTACAAAATCAGCAGGGGATCAAATCATTCTTTTCCCCACTGTATTATCTTGAATAAGATGGTGAGAACACAGCACGGCATCACTTTGCCATTAACACCTCCAACGAAAGTGTGAACCTTCTCCTGTCTGAGGCCTGTCGAGCTCATCAGCTGAGTAGCCAAAAATAACCAGCAATCCCAGCATGCCTCACGAGTTACCATGGGACCAAACAACAAGGAAGGAGGGTGGACACCGCTGATCTGTTTTAATCACATGGTGGAGGAGGAAGAGGAGGAGGAGTGGAGATGGTTTGGCAGTGACAGGAGGAAGAGAGAGAGTGCAGGGGGGATTACAGAGTGACTTCACTGCAGAGCAATGCCATGATGATAAAAGAAACAATAAAGCCTTTAGCTTTAAAGACCTACAGTGTGTGGGTAGGTCCTCTGTTCATCCATGTCTAGCTTGTTCTTCAAACTGCAGACAAAGTGCCAACCACCACAGACAAGGTCACTGCTTGTGAAAATGCAAACACACACACACAAACTTTCCCTTATAGTCAAGTCAAGACAAGTTTGTTTATAGAGCCTAAAATCACAAGTTTGTCTCAGGAAGATTTACAATTAGTAGAACACACAACAGTCTTTATCCCTATAAGATCAACCTGCTATTTATTCTCCCTGATCTAAAGGTGAAATGAACAAGAATCTTCAAACCAGTCTTTCACACTAGCACATACCAACTATCCATAGGTCCCACATCCTCCGTATGTACCCCCCCGGTCACTGGGGTTACTTGTATAGCAGCATTCCAGTAGTTCCCTGTTCTCATCTCTTGTTCCAGTAGCCCACTTGTCATCAGGTTGCCCTGGTTCCTCTACACCTGACGCAGACCTTGTTGACCCGGGCAACGTCCAAGCCGGTGTGACTCGTGTTTCCAACTCTCATACCAATGAGGTAGGCAGGGAGCATTAAGGGCCCACACTGGATATTGACCGCGTCCTGAACGGGGATCGAACCCCCGATAGCCCCAAGCAACAGCAACATCAGGAAGAAGGAACACGAGAAGCTTGAGAAATACCAAGGGCTGAAAGAAGAGCTAGAAAAGATGTGGAAGGTGAAGGCACAAGTGGTCCCTGTGACAACAGGAACATTGGGGGCTGTGACCCCCAAACTGGGAGAGTGGCTCTGAAGAATAAACTAGAACACACCATTACACACACACAGTTCAGATGAAGAGGTGCTGTTCTCCTGTGAATGGCATCCACCCTCTTTCTCAAGTTACCATCTACATTTCTTTATGGTGAAATTCCTCAAAGTGCATGTTAATATGAATGTCAGGTTTGTATAACGTTATTTCTCAGCAGTTGAATGGAGACATACCAACACACCACCTTTGTCCCAAGTTCATCATTTATGCTAATCTATTATCTATTTTAACAATTTCAGATGTTAGTGCTGCTCACAATTTCAAAATGGAAAAAGTAATTTCAGCATGATGTTGTTTTACCCTTTATTTTAAAGTGTGCTACATGCGGTGGTGCTGGGCCACATTAACACACCCACAGGTGTAGCAGGCAGTGTTATCCACAGACATGCACAGGCTCGCTCTTGGAGGTTGGCGGCTTGGCAGTGACGTTTAAAAAAAAAAAAAAAGAAAAGTGTTATTTATGGCTGAAGTTGACCTGCAGCAGTTCACTGACCATCAAACCCTCGTAGAGTTTGTTAGACTGCAGCATCACCTGCAGCTACACAGGTGATGTGCTGACGCCAAATGAAGTCGGGATTTACATTACACTCCTGCTGTGTGATGTTCTGAGCAGTGTTTGAAAGTAACTAAGTATATTGACTCAAGTTACTCTATTTAGGACGTCTATACCTGAGCATTTTTAATTTCTGCTACTTCATACTTCACCACATTTTAGAGGCAAATGTACTTTTTACTCAACTAAAGTTATCAAATGATTGTAGTGGACAGAAACTTTACAAAAGACAGTATAACAATGAGACTCAGTAGGAAATTCAAACTACCCAGTACTAATTATATAAGTACATAAGATAGCTGACAGTAACGTCAAATGTGTTGAACACAATGATGCATCAATAATTATAATCCAATAATATGATAAACAATGTGAAATGTGTCATTCTGTATAATAAGTGTTTTTACTTTAGGTGTTTTAAGTATATGTTGATGCTAACGCTTTGAAATTGTACTTAAATAACATTTTGAGTGCAGGATCTTTACTTGTGGGGCAACGTGGTGGTTAGCACGTTGCCTCGGCATCAATAGGTCCCGGGTTCGCGACCTTTCTGTGCGGAGTTTCTGTGTGGAGTTTGCATGTTCTCCCCGTGCTTGCCTGGGTTCCCTCCGGGTGCTCCGGCTTCCTCCCACAGTCCAAAGACATTCGGCTTAGGTTAATTGGTGTCTCTAAATTGTGCGTGCAAGTGTGTGTGGTTGTTCGTCTGCGTGTTGGCCCTGCGATGGACCGGCGACCTGTTCGGGGTGTACCCTGCCTTTCGCCCGATTGCCAGCTGGGATTGGCTTCCCCCGTGACCCCGTTCAGGACTCAGCGGTATAGAAGACGGATGGATGGACGGACCTTTACTTGTCAATGGAGATTTGAAATCGGAACCTCAGGCCATACACACACACACGCATCACCTCTTTCTATTACTCATCTGCTTCCACGTTTCCTAACAAGTCTCATGAGCACCCTTGTCATTTCAGTATATCACATCGTCCTCGATGGTGTGCTCCCAGCTAACGGACAAAGTACTTTTACACTGTGGCATTGCTACTTTCACTTTAGTAAACACTTTGAGTGTCTACTGGTACCACTGGTTCTTACAGCTCTGGTTTAGCTTACTCATGTTTTTACATTACCCATATTTTCACCTGGATGCGATGTGATGAAGGAGAACAGTTGGGACTGTTGAAGAGGTCTTCAGGTCAGTCAGGTGTTACACAAGGCACATCCCTTACAACGCTACCAGACATTTCAAACTGCTTTATTTAAAAGTATCAAGCCTAACTGCAAGACCAAGATTCGATTCACATTGTGTTTACAATGGCACTGAAGAGAAATGCTATTAAAATCCTGTCTAGCCACAGCAGATCTACACTTAACACTTATCTCACATTACCTAATATACAAACTAAACCAGTTTGTCTTTCCAGATTGCATCCTTTTTACAGGCAGCATCTTGCATTGTTCAACACTTTCCAAACCAGTCTCCAAGGCAACATGGTGAACAGAAGATGAGGGGGGCACACAGGCTGGTATGGAAACAGTGGCAAGGCTACAGTGACTGGGAGACGAGCTGCTGTCAATACGAGGGCAGAGCAGCGAGCGTCCAAACAAGAGAAGACTGAGCCACGATCAACTACAGCTGAAGGATGAGGTATGTGTTTGTGTGCAGTGGTGAGAGAGACACAAACAGAGACACAGGAAAAAAAGTCTAAAGAGGACAGCGTACAAATAGTTTAATACTTAGTGTATGTATGGTTACTTTAATTAGTTTTGGGGCATTTTATGTATCTGTTACAGAGTTTTCAGTGAGGGAACACACCAAGCAGATATGGAAGAAGAAGCAAACAAAGGGTGACTGACATCACGTTCTGGGCCAGTCAAGTTGAAGAAGTGGCTCTTGAACACACCGCACAGACTACAACAACGGTCAACAAGCACGTACATTCTGCACCTGTATAGGAGGATAACTCCCCCTATCAGCAGGTAGCAGCATCTGTATTCATTCAGAAAAGGAAAGAAAAAGGCCTAGGAAGCAGAAACACAAGCTGTAAACAAAGCAGCTCTCGTTCAACACAGCTGCTACTTCTAATCAAGAATATGTCTGATAAGAAGTTGCAAATGGCACCGCTGTTCTCTGCCCTTGGTCCTTTGGTTGTGGAAGAAGAAAGGAGGCTGTGGAGGTGAAAAACAAGGAGAAACTGAACTAAATAGGTGAAATTATGGATAGGGACAGACTGTAGAGGCCTTCCCAAACATTTCTCTTCTCATGCAAAGATTCGCCAGGCTGAAACGGTTAAAAAGCCACTGGCATGGTCCGACCAGTGCCAACGGTGCAGGGCACACCAGAAAGACGAGCCCCGACAGACACTCAGTGTGTCACGGGCCTTAGACAGAGATGGAAAATGGCATGTAACAAACATATCCAGCCGGTGTCTAACCAGGAGATTCATGGAACCCAAACCCTAGGACAGCCTATGATTATGTATGTTGTCCTTCTGCCAATTGGTCAGTCAGTAGATCTAATTACATCAATGAAACAAGCACTATAACTCAAAAAGACAATCCAAAATTAGTTTGCTATCAAACCTATGCATGTGGTGTATTCTTTCACTTTCTGTTTCCTCTGCCTCCATTCACTGTGCTAAGGAACTAAGTGCAGCTATAGCAGACCCATCTTTGGACTGGGTGCCTGAAGATGGCAGAGACTGACTTTGTACAGTGATTCAGGCTCTGAAGGCAAACAAGGTAGTTTCCAAAAATGTCAGCCTACTCCTTTAACAACTCAGACTCGGTCCCTGCAGCTTCCCCATCCCTGCATGAGCAGCGCCTGAAGTGTGTTTGGTTTTCTGTATCTGCCCGGTAACACAAACTGTCTGAGTCACGACAACATTGCCTGCATTGTGTGCCGTTTCCCCAAAAGTCAGCAGAGTGATGGGAAAACCATCATTTCCAGGTTTTCACTTTAGCTGAAGGACTGAGTCTCCCTTCAGTTCAGAGCTTATTAAAGCCTTTAAAACCCCTGATGTCAACATCAAGTGAAGCAGTGTCATAAATCCAGAAAATACAACAGCTGCTGTTTGTGCTCCTGATATACTAACAGGAATCATCTAATTGAAATTAAAAGGTTAAAATTCATTCACTCAGCCACTGTGCGGCTGCAGGGGATGTACATGTAACTGTCGTTCTCTTGACTGGAGCCGATGTGTGTTTTCAAACCCTTCAGTACTCATGGGAGTTTACACAGTCTGCCTGGCTACAGGAGGAAGTGCTCTCAGACAGTCTGGCCCAATCACAGGCCTGGGTTCTGATCAGCTGAATGAGGCTCATAACCGCTGTCCAGTTGGGTTTGTGGTCAGGTGGCAGCTCAGACCGGCTCACAATGTTTGGAAGGAGATAAAAACAAAGGCTAATGAGGCTGTTAATGGTCCCAGCCAGCTGCCTCGCTGTGTGCAGTCCCCAAGTCCATGACAGAAAAACAGGATTTATTGTCACTATGGCAACAAGTGGACAAAAACATCCAAATATGTTCTTGTACAGAGGAAAACTTATGGATTACACTTCAGAGATGAAACTATTTACTCACTCATCATGAAAATAATTGGTTATGTTTATCATTAACACCAACCGTCCTATAGTTCAGCTTGTCTGATCTGAGCATTTCCTACTTTCATGCAGATTAGAATTGGGTTTTGTTGAACTGCTGGTTTAGACAACTAACACTCTGAAGACATCACTGTAAGATGTTCTGAATTGTTCTGGGCACGTTTCACCAGTTTTAACACATTATAGACCACACAACTAGACCACCACAGGAAAATGTTCATCAGATAATTAAATGAATAAATAATCATTAGATGTTGTAACTGGGTGAAACGAGCTACTGACTGAGAAGCCACAGGTCTGAATCTGTCAACATCCAGGGTGTCTTTGAGAAAGGCACTTGGTCACAGGTTGTAACAATATAGTTTGACAAAACAGGCCTTTAGTTAGAACCATTAGAAGTGATGCGTTGTGCCAAAACAGGTCTACTTTTATGTCCCTTATGTTCAGATCTAAATTTGCCATTAGTGCCAAAACTGTTGGTTAATTAACTGATTAGTCAATTAACACAAAAGTTAAAGACAGTCGAGCAATTATTTAAGTCAGTTATCAAGACAAATTCTGAACATTCACAGGTTTCAGCTTCTCAGCGCGACTGATTTGGGGTTTTGGACTATTGGTCAGATAACTTGAAGACATCACCTCGGACTCTGACACTTCAACACTTGATAACTATTTGACCTTGGCTTGGTTATGAATAAAACATGAGCCATAACTCTGCAGGTGTACGGCCTGTGTTTCACCTTAAACCCACTCAGATACTGATCATGGGTGTTGAAAGAAACACAGCGCTGTGAGTAGTGCAGTTGTATCACGAGCACGCTGATGAAACCTTTCAGGTTGTGGCTGTGAACTAACAAACACCTTCTTTAGTTCTGCTGTCCCAGGACAAAACGCCCCCCCCACCCAGGAGCAGCTTTGTTTCCCCTCTCCAGATGGCCACCCATACAGTAACCTACCCCCAACCAACAACTACACACAAACACACATCCTCCAGGTCCACCAGTTTAAACCATAGAAGCTCAGACAGGCCAACAACTGTCATTAAGATCCTCGACCAGACGCGGAGAGTAAGCCAGAGTGTTTTGGGGGGGGGGGGGGACTTTATCTGGCGGGCCACTTAGTCCACTTCTTATTCAGTCATACTAGTCCAGTATTTAGCCAGATTCACAGGATGGAGGCGCCATCTCCTTAAAAGAAGTAACGTCTTCAAACAAACAAGCTCCCACAAGCAAATCTATAACCCAGAGCTCTTCAGTCAGTCCCACTGCAAACTGGTTAATTCATCTCCTTCACCATTTTTAGCCACTGTTTATAGTGCAGACCTTGGCCACAAGCAGAGAAAGCATTCATTGTGCTGCCTGAGGAATGACTACGTCCAGCTTGCTCTTGCTTTACATAAAATATCACAGTACAACTTTGAAGGAAAGGTGATGAAGTTTTGAAAGGCCTTAGGCCTGGTATAACACACCAGATACATGCTATTACAAATCAGTCTAAACCAAGATAAGGGATGGGCAACAAAGGGCACACATCCAGAAACAATCCCAAGCAACAGAGAGGCTTTCAGTGGGTTTTATCAAGCACAAGCAGGTCACAGATAGAACAAGATGCAGCTAGTGGTGTGGAAAATCAATATGGGTGGAGTCCTGGGAGAGAGACACGGGGAGAGAGACAAGCAGGAATCCCATCAAAAAACACTGGACATGCATGAATCTGACCTGGGAAATATGACTAACCATGACTAATGACCATTTAGCTCATCTCAAAATCCAAAATCCAAACACTTTAAGGATAAATGCTATGAAAATCATCTGTAAAGCCACCACTGTCACCAGAAACACATCCAACTGTCCTCCTACATTATTGTCCTCACCATAATAAATCAGTACAGGGGGAAAGGATGAAACAGCAGCTCCAACATTAGATGCATCTGCTCTTTCTTCATTTTACTGGATGATCCACTTTTCTGAAACCAACATTTTCTCGCTGCTTCTCCATCTGGGCTTCAGTTTTCGGTCACATGAGCATTTAGAGTTCGTGGCTTGTCAGCAGTTACAGTACCATGATTAATATAACACACGGGGCAGCTCCCACAAAAGTAAACCCCAGAATATTACTAAATATAGAAACTCTCAGCACTCAACAGTGCTCATATGTGAAACTATACGCAACACGCTGGCTCCAAGAAACCTGCATTGTTGTTTCTATCCACTCGTCTGCTTGTTAGTGTGACTGCACACGAGGACACAGGGACGTCTGTCTGCAAAAGGAGACATAATCAACCTACTAGACTACAAATTACCTACAAGTCATAGAACAGTCTCTTCAGACAGAAATGACCTCACTACCCGTTAACACAGTGAGGCCAGGAGACCCAGGACAATGAGGTGGCTGCTTCTGAAGCACAGAGGATCCAACCTAAAAGCCTGGGTTAAGAGTTAAGGACCGATCTGTCTGATCACATGGAGACAGGCAATGTTGGAACATTTTAGTTTGTTTAGAGACAAGATTAGAGGAACAGGAAGAAGAAAAGAAAAAAGATGGGTAAGAGGAAGTAAAAAGAGGAAGGAGAAACGTCTGGACAGGCAGGTTGAAAAAGTTAACTGAAATGTATAGGCTGGCATCACTTGTACAGGAAAAAGGAGGTTAATTTTTAAATGGCGTGGGCTGAATCCACCACCACCTGCTCCCAGCAGACCTGCTTTAACAGACAAAGATGTTTGTCTACAAAATAAATGATAGCATCAAAGTGGCAAAGCAGCAACTATGTGATCAGACAAGTTATGAATTTGTCCAGACGCTGTGGACTTATTTCTGTGCCAAAAACAAACTGACATTTGATACAAAATACAGTAGAGAATCTCTTACAGTGACACCTCACACAACAGACAGAGATACGGTTCATTCTCTGTCAGCATCACCGCCTCGCCGCTACAACAGCTAGCCATCTGTTAGCACCGTCTGCATGCATCCAGCGCCCTACCCAGCACCACAGTCACACATAATATAGGTCAGTGTATTATGGAACAACCTTTACAGGAGCCAACAGACATAAAATCAAAGATATAAAGGGGGATAAATAAAGAAGGGTTGTTTTTGATTTTCTAGTGGTGATATAAAGTGAAAAGGTTGATATTCTAGGGCCGTGACAGTCACGTTCACTGTCAATTCGTTTTATTTGAATCATTTAGTTTATAAAGTATCAGAAAACAGGGCGCATCATAATTTCACAAACGTCTTCAAATAGCACCCCAAACCTGAAAAATATTCATATTATAATCACATCAACAAAGAAAAGCAGCAAATCCTCACATCTGACGAGCCTCATCAGTAAATGTTTAGCTTTTTGCTTGATAATTAAAAAATTAAAGCAATGAATCATTGTCAACTACTTCTGATTAATTGAACAACTGTTCCAGCACTATAATTTATTTATTTATTTATTTATAAGAATATGATATTCCTCGGTGAGGGTGCCCACGTAACGCAGGACTAGTCCCAAACCGCTGAAAGCAGGGTCAGGGATAGGGTAACCCTCCAGCAGACTCTTGTGGGTCTTCCGGCATTTAAGACATGTACAGCCACATGTTGCACTGGATCATCGTTGCCCAGGCCTTGATGCATGCCACAAGCATGGGAGCGAAGGAGTGGGCTGCCTCCTGCCGAAGAACATCGCCTTGGGAAGCAAGACTGAGGAGATGCTTTTGTCCAGCAGTGGAACAGCGGGGGAGCCAAGGTCTGTCACTCCCTGCATCCTAGTGAGTGGCTCAAAGCGAGCAACTGGAGTCCGTAGGCACCCAAGCCACTCGGCAGCTTCCAATAAAAATGGGCGGATGGCAGGAAACTCGGGCCAGACGGGGGTGTTTTTGCCCCGCTGCTTTGTCCGGTAGAAATTACCCATCATGTCAGATGGGGGAGGAGCCAGAGCCTCTTGTGGGAGAGGAATCCCCTTGTGATCTGCCACTGTTTTAATGATGTCAGGCAGCTCATGGAGCAACGCTCCAAAGGCCAGAGGCTGACCGGTGGCAGGAGCGTGCTTCTGCACCGGGAGGGGGCTCATCTGCGCCAGCATCCATGGGTCAATGGGAGAGCCGGGGCAGCCTCTGATGGAGGGAAGCAAGCCAATGGACTAGGGCCCTTCTGCACCGACCACACCAAGAAACTCCAGGGGGTCATCCGCCAAGAGATCATCACCACGGTTTGCCCAGCTGCTGTCATCGTTAGGCTCACTCGCTCTGATGGCGGCAAATGCCTGGCGCTGCTTCTCCACTATGGGCAAGCAAGCACAGAAAGGCCCGGGGGGAGAGTGCCAGCTCGGAGGCAAGCCCACAGCGGGGGTGTGGTTTGCTAGGCATGAAGAAGCCTGTATCTCAGCCTGGGCACAGGGTGATGGCAGTGCGGTGATGGCGGCACGGTGATGGAGTCCGGGGTTCAATGATCTTTGCTCTTTAGACACAACTAGCAATCGCTCTTTAGACTGCTGAAGAAAAAGAGGGAGACGATCTCGGGTCACACTGGCATTTATGACACCACGGCGGACCTGACTGAGGACAACCCAGTGCAGGGCACAGGGCGCCAAAGAAATCTCTTCAGGACTGCGCATGTGCGAGGTATAAACCCAATAGCGACAGGTCTTATGAAGCCTATATGAAATAGAACTGGTGTTTAACGGTGTATTTCAGCAGAGCTCTTACTGTGAACTTGCAGCGTTGTTGTCTTTGCCACAGTCTCACCTGTCTGTGCTCTCATACTCGCTGGCTAATCAAGTATACATCCAGAAAGTGTGCCGTCAAAGGTAAAATCCAGAGAATAATGGCGGCGTGATATTAGAGCAGGTTAAAAAGAAGGTGTCCAGCCACATGATGATGACAAGCTGTGAGAGTTCTCAGTTAACAGAACAGTCACTTTAACAGATCATCACTTTATGATCAAAGCAACAACAAAACAATCAGTTCATTCATTTTGATCATTCAGTCCTCTGTGAAGTAAAAGCTTCTCAGGACTCTCTCCGTTTTATACGATTCTGTATTTATATATCTTTGGTCAAGATGTCATGCTGGGGTCTGGGAAGTCCTACGTGCATTTTTGACATTTTAGAGAATAGATGATGACCCATTTAAAAATAAGGCATCATCATAAAACACAAACTCAGAGTTAGAGGTTCAGTCTCCACCCGAGCAAAAGGTGGTGCTCTTCATCTTAAAGCAGTTGTGTAAAAAACAGCAACAATAAACAGCATCTGTAACAAAAAGCTTGCAAGTACAAAACAAAAGGCAGAAGCCCTGCTGCTGATGTCTGAAGGTACCCACTGAGAATCACAGCCACTGCATCAGCGAGCATCAAGGAACATGACCCAGATACAGTCTGAGGCTGTGCAACTTATTTTTAACAGCAGCGAGCAGGCAGCACTGGTCACTGCGGACTCTCATTAACAATGGTACGAAGAATGTCACCTCTGTATAGCATAACAAATCTTTACTAGCACTTCTATAATTACTCCACTTGGGGTTTTATGCACTACAAACTCAAAGTATCATCTTTCCTGCAATATTCTTTATATTTAATCATCATGTACTTTAGCTGTACGGGCAGTACTTTCACCTCACTGACCCTTTGGCAACCAGTAAACCTCTGTAAGGACTTCACGTGCTAAACACTGAAACATTAGGTAAAAACATTTTAGCAGCAATGATCGAATGTGAAACGGTTACAACATCTTGTGGGGAACCTTTAAACCTAAAGAACCGGTATTTGATCATCAACACTGCCAACAATGACTAGGAGCCGACCTGGTCGGGAACACAAAGCAGCACAACTTCTCCATCAAAAACCGTGACAAAGTCCAGTTCCTGTTGCTGCAGCTATCAGTGGCAGAGCTTCCACTTCTTCTGTTTGGAAAGGTCACAGTGGTTTTGACCAAAAAGAAAAGTTCTCAGTGCTTTACTGCTGCTGCAGCCGTGCTCCACTTCCTGTGCAGTGAAAGGTCACAGCAGACAGGACTAACATTCCGGTTTGAATAGCCGGAAGGTCGGTGAGCCAGCTTTGCATGAGTCTGTTCCCTGTGACAGCTTTGCAGGTGCTCCACTTTACAGCCTGACCTGTATAAAATCCCCCACAGAACTGGAATAAGTAGAAAACTACAGAAACTGAAGAGGTGCGTCATTGTTTTCTGATATATTTCCTATTAAAAGAGCCAACAGCCAATGATTTGATTTTTTTAACTATACCAATAAGTTTATATAACCATCAATGGCCCAGATACTAATGTTTAAACTGGATGATTAAACAAATAGTTGGTCAGAAATTAGAGGTTCATCTAGGTTTATTTGTCAAGCAAAAATGAATTGAGTCTGCTTCTAAAATGTATATATTGGTTACAACAGTTGGCTGGACTCTGCAGTGGGATATTTATTTATCCATAACATTTCAAATAAAAATTCAGATAGAAGTTCATTTATATATTCATCAGTTGCAGTTCTGTCACAGGACAGAAACATTAGTATAATGAATATTACTCTTTTTTTGTGTTTGCAAATCTTGTAAAAAGCCAGAGTGAACCACCACAAGAGTGGAGACAAATGTAAAACATAATTTATGGATTGAAAGAGAAAGTTAGCAAAGAAAACTGAATGTCATGTTTGACAGTGTTTTATTGTAGCCGTGGCCAATATCCAGTATTTATTACAAAGCACCGGTCTCCTGTCCTGAACCAGATTCGCAGCCTTCAGCAGCTCTGTGTGCACTTCCTCGGCTGTAGATGTGGACTCACAGGAGGATGTGCACCTAGACACACATCTATGTGACAGAGCTCCCATTGAAACACCGCAGTGCGTTTGCCCTGAGGGGCTCAGAGCGATAGTGCTCCGCTCTACTGACGACAGGCTGCTGGGGTGGACAACCACACCCCGCTTCGTGTCATCAGCAACAGAAAAGCTTCTTTCCTGTTATAAAGTCGGGCCAAAGAGAGGCAGAGGAAGTCAAACGGTTTTATCCCTTTTATGTACGTTTATAGACCATTTTACTTTGATTTCCTGTTTCCAATGTGAGGCTTTGCTGTTTTTATCATTGTAAACTGAGTTCCTTTGGGTTTTAGACCACCTTAAAGCATTTTGCAGAAACTGCCTTAACGATGCAAATAATCAGCTGCAACCCCACAAAACATATGACTTGATTTGAAAATACTGCTTCCTGACAGTTATCACATCACACCTTCGCTGGCTTCCTGTGAGATCAACAAACACAAGCATCTGTGTCTTCTGGATCAGCTGCATTTACACAGGAGGTTATTGGGGAACTAATCACCAATTTAATAGAATTTCAGCTGTTAAAATTTAGTTCTTCTCTAAAATAGACCAGTGGCTGTAACGACAAACTGTGAAAGCAGCACAGAGTGAGTAGCCTGAGGCTGATGTGTTGTGTTCTCCAGTCTAAAAGGTCAACAACACCAACACTAGCTTTAAAGAGGCATCTCAGTGGAAGTGCTGCCTTCATCTACACAACACTGGAGCTTCACTGCTCGACTACACAACGGCTCCAGAGAAATGATGAAGGTTTCAACAGAGTGCATCCGAGTGGCACATTGCATAATTTAATATCATAATCTGAATCAACTCTGAAATGAAACTGCAAATCATTCTCTACAGTTTCCACTTGTGAGGACGTGGTGACAGTCTGTTTTAGAGGTTATGTTGGTCAGACAGCTCAAGCTAAACTTCACTACTGTCAGATATTTTAAAGATTTTAAATGATGACGCCAATAATCCAGACAAAAATTGTCTGAGTAATTTCAAGTGGAAGTAAGTATTAGTTACATCTTCCAATATCTTACACTCACACTGTACTCCTGGGCATGGAGAGAACATCAAGACAACTTATCTTAACCATTAACCATTGTTTGCACAGCATTCCTAAACCCCTTAATCACCCAGTCAGTAGGTTCTATACTGTTTGTCATGTCGTCATTTCCCCAAACTGCTGAGACATTTTAAGCTCATACAAGACGCCAACGGGGACTGAGCTGTGGTTTACTAATCTGGCCATGCAGCAAAGCCACCATCTTCTTCCCCGTGCACTGATAACTTCCGCTGTTTGACTACTTCCTCACAAACATCCTCTCACAACAGACAAGGTAAACTCCACTAGGGTTTTTTTTAACCCTGAGTTTGACTTGTTTGCACAACTCAGACATTTTATAGACTTGAAGGCAGCGTGTCTCAGTGAGGCTGATACTGCTGAAGCTCTGAGTCAAACTCAGCAAGTCATAAATGGGTTAAACCATTTCCTCAGAGAGGGGGATTCCCAGCCCCACATGCTGAGTGTGGTCTTACCCCAGTTTTCAAAGCTCCTTCTGCTTTAACTTCAAGTTTTCCCCTTGACCTCCTACCGTTTAATGGAACCAAACACCATTTCTTCATTCAGTCAAGTGTACTGGTGATGTTAAGCACTTTGCTTTCTTTTCAATTCATATCTTGTAATAAAATCACCAATTTTCCACGTGGTACACGCACATTTCCTAGCAAACTAACTTTCATAAGAGGAAAATATTCACCCAATGATGTATAGGCTACACATTAAGATGAGTTACACCGTCTCCAGATGTGTTTTCTATTGCATTTACTATTTTTGAACAAGTCGGAATAAAGCTGATCAACATGCAAATATCAAGCAAAAAGGATGGAAATGATGGAAAATGGGTGAAAGTGAAACCGTACTGCCAGACATTTTCACCACAAGGTTTCAGAACACAATCACAGAATAACCTTTTTAACGGTGTGGCCCCCAGCTTGATGTCCAGACTGTGAAGGACACACCTAGGTCCAACACTTTGTTTCTTTTTACCAACAAAATAAAAATGGCTTCTCTGTATTTCCTCATTTTTCTGTTTCTCCACCTCTCTCTGACCCATAACCCCCCTCCTGTTCATTTTTCCATCCCAACAGCTGTTGTCGGTGCACACAGCTTCAACAAGCGTCGGTCCGTCACACTCTGCAGCTATTCGCTGGCCTGGGAAGCCCAACCAATCAGCAAGTGCACATGTGCAGACCCCAACACACATGCACATGTTTTTGGGTCAGATGTTTGCAAGGCAGGCGGGGGGGGAGGGTTCATCCGTTCATCCTCACTCAAATTTGCAGAGCACATATGATTATGATTCACTGAATCCTGAGGAACTAAACTCAAAATGTCAAGGTTAATTTGGGATCTGAGGCATCTGAGCATTTCCACAACTGCTTGTCCACTGATTTATTGAAGCATTTACAGCCACTGCCGTCCGCCCCCGAGCCACACACACAAAAAAACACACACACACACAAATAAAACAAAAAAAGACCAAACACACCCACACAGCCATCACTGTGCCTAATTATGAGAAGGCCCTCGGCTGTGCACGCCATGAGGTTACACCAGAGCAAGCGCTCAGAGGCTCCCTCTAAGCCCACCTCATTGTCCATGACTATAAAATCGGACTCAAAGTGACGCTCATCTCAGAGGTGGAATCGCTGAACGCTACTGGTCACTTGTGTAATGCTCAGAGGCAGAATGGGAGACAGACCGTGAGATTGTTCTGTGGACACACACTCTAGTGCACACATGTAAAATAAACCTGCAAGATCACGTCTTCCCTGAAACATGTCACGTCATGCCAAAGGTTTGTATCAACACACTCGTGCAGAGTGACTGCAACTCATGGCCTTGGAAAACACAGAGTCTTGATGTGCGTGAGCGTACAGCTGAGTGCCATCCATACCCAGAGGATTCACCGTCAACATTTTATGACCTAATTCTGCTGCAGCCTTCCTCAGACTCCACTTTGAGGCCCAAAATGGCTGCTCATCTATACTTGATGATCCTCTGCTTGACATGTTAGTTATTTTGTGTTTTCTTGACCATACTGCATAGCAGTGCCAGGTTTATGTGACACAAGTAAAATAAAGCTTAGAATATACTTATTGCATGCATCATCTGCCCTTGTCCAGGGTTCACTAGTGCAGTACAAACTTTATGACTGTACGTCACTGTACAACAACATATGTGTGAACACATCTGCTGACACAGAAACCCAAAGGCAGCATGAACAGCATCATGTTGACATTAAATCTTTGGCTCCAATTTGAACCCTGTCAGGGCCTTAAAGCAGCGGTTACACTCGGCGCATTGAAAACTAAGTATGCAAACTGTGATGTCGACAGAGAGACAAAACAGTCTATACTCACGCTCGAGGCGCGCTCACCGACTGTATATAAAAGCTGGACAAACCCACCGTGATGTAACCCACTGGTTTTCTGAAGCTCCACTGTTGCCATATTGACAGTGGTTCCCTCTGCCTGCGACATCTAATCCAAAAATGAACAAAGAGCCGGAGCATGAGTGGAGCTGAGGTGGGATGAATGGGCAAAATGAAGCTAGCCACCAGCGGCCAGGCCCTTCTGTCAATCACTCAAAGCAGCCAAGACATTGGTTATGCATAACTTTTAGTCTCAATATAATTTAAATGGGTAAGTTATAAAATAAAATTCACCCCCATACAGTTGTCATGGAAGGGCAAATCAGCTAAAGAGACCAAAACCGTTTTTTATACCAGGCTGTAAACATGTTTATTTCTGCTGTCAAGTTGGGCGTTTTAACATGGGCGTCTATGGGGACTGACTTTATTTTGGACCAAGCCTCAAGCTGCCGTTCGAGGAACCACAGGTTTTGGCACTTCTGCATAGGCATCACTGGCCTCGGAGGTTGCCGCTTGGCCATGGTTAATTCACTGCAGTATTCCCCTAAACAATAGGTGGAATAGCTGCTGGAATAGCAGTAGAAGTGAATGTCTGTGGTAGACAATGTGTTGTAGCTAGCTAGCTAGCCTTCTACCTAGCTAGCACACCAAACCATACAAGTCTGTACAGGGTTGAATGAATGTCTGGAGAAATGGACCTGCCCACACACTCTTGTCCTTGGCTCGTCCATTTCCTACTTTTCCAGCCTTGTGCCATGGCTCGAACACGCCACGTTACATAGATCGAGAGGTGCATGAAATGACACCAACGTACACCGTTCAGAAAGCTTTGTCAGTTCCTCATCTTGTTGCTCTCCACTTGTGCGTTCCCATGGTGAAGTGACACCCACCTCTGGCTCTGCTACACTAACGCAGCCTTCAGTGTCACATGGCAGTTGGTATATCTTCGGCATAACCAGCAAAATCATCCAAGCTATTTAAAACGAACACTAAAGGCTTATTGGGTGTTGAGCATGGATTTGGACTGAGACTGCTGCAATGCCACACAGAGGAGAAGAAGAAGAAGAAGCACATAGTCATAAGTGAGAGCTCGTCACAGCTGAACACAGCTCTGACTTGCAGCTTATAGTAGGCAGAGGCCTGCAAGCAGGGTTGGTGTGAATGGCTGCAGGTCTAAACCAGGGGAATATTACCTATTGCTGCTCTCTGTCTCACATGACATAGATCCCAGCAGGTCACTTGGTGCCCAATACAAAAGCTTTGCTAAAGAACATATTCAAAATAAAAACAGCTGTAATTTCAAAGCCAAACAGCAGAAGCCTGGTCAGACTCTGCCTCTCCCCTTTCCTCTAATCTAGTTTCTACCAGGCAACAGCAGGATGGTGTCGCTGCTCCTCCCGGATGGAGCGGAGGAGCGGAGGAGCGGGGGCACCAGGTTTCCACCAAATACCTTTTCCACTATGTGTTTGTGTGTGATGGGATGAACGGGCCAATCCCCATGAATGCAGCACTCCAGCAAGAGCCTGCTGGGCAATGCTGTGCACAAATGCGCAATGAAACACCGCCCATCCAATGGCGCACAAGTCGGTCAGCGTGGTACAGGCTGTCGTGCACGGATAGGGCTGGTCTGATGGGCGCAAAGCAACGCGTGCGGTGTGCAAGGAAGAGGGCAATTTACTGCGGCATGGACGAGGAGACGAGGAGGAGGAGGAGGGACCTCTTCGAGACCAAAATAGCCTGGGATGATGTTTGCATCGCTCAAAAAAAATAAACTATATGAAACAAACAAACAAACAAACAAAGACCATGAGAAGCAGCAAGAGGCCCAGTGCTGAGAGAGAGAAACCAATCCGGATCGCACCGGTACCAAGTGACAGACGGGAGGGGACAGGTCCTAAAAGACGTGTTCCTGAGTGCGTGAGAGAGGAAAATGAAGTGGATAAATGCACGTTTGTCTTCTCGGTTAGGGCTTTGACTGTCACAGATGGAGGCGCACACCAACCTTGTAGACTTGTCCATAGGTTCCGTTTCCGACCACTTCTACCAACTCGAAAATCCCGGCAGGATCCTGGATAAATACACAAGATGAAGAGAAATTGACTTAGAATTAATGCCCTGTTACAATCGGGTTCGTTCGGCGCACACGCCGGCAGCGCCCGGCTGGCTGGCCTCCCATACCAGCGGATATCAGACAAAGAAAAGCCATCGCAGGGCTGTGTCAACAACTTTACTTCTTACTATACGGTAACATTTCTGTCTATAAATACGAGCAAACAATGTGCACTACACCAACGTGTATGTGACACACACTCACCCTGAGGGATGCCAGGTCTATATCCACCAGACTTTTGGCCGGAGAGTCGTTCGCCATTTTCGTAAGAAACGGTGATATGCAAGCGGAATATCGGCGTGTTGTCTTCCTTCAAGCCGACGGCGTGTGTCTCATCCTCGGTGGTTTTATTGTTAGTCCCGCTGGTGATATTTTCAGTCCAAGGCGCGTTTTCCCCACTTTGTACCGCCAGGAGAAGCTCCACCGCCGCTACATACCGACCTACTGCCGGAGACCTGCCTGCTCTCCCTCTCCCTGTCGGTGTGGATGTCTCTCTGCCGGCTTTCTCCGCCCTTTCTCTCTCGCAGTGTGTCCGTCTCCCTCCCTCCATCCATCCTCCGCCCCTCTCCTGTCTCTCCACCAGAGACAGCCCAAGAGTTTTGAGGGTCCTGAGCAGATTGTGATTGCCCCCTCACACCCAACAGTTTCCCTCTAAAATAGATTTATAGCTTGTAGACTTTATGTTGGACTGACCTGATGAAAATAAAACTTTCCTTGGTTATGGGAAAGTTAATTAGGCTAAACTTAATCAACTTATTCATACAATAAGTTCCAAGTAACTATAATAAGTAAGTGTCCTCTCGTTTACCATTTCCTTTTCTATCATTCATTTGTATCCTGCTGTTCTACTGGAGAGTGTGACGTCAGACAGTCCTATGTCCTGTCCATCTTACCTGTCAGCTGCTCATGTTGGCTAGAAAAACACCAGGCGCCACATGCTCATAACATGGCACAGAGATTCATTCAGATGTTTTCAGTCATCTCAATAGGTCGGTCACATTTTTATCTAATTTCACTTAGTAGCTGTCTGGAACTCTGAGGGCAGTGCTGGGTTGTCAGTAGGTCCAACACTTCAGTCCAGAAACTTTGGTGACTCCTGGCATTTTCCAGCGCCATCACAAGGTTTAGCATTTTATCTGTTGCATGAAATATCTTGCCAGCTGTGGGGAAGATTCCTGTGAAACACGTTAGTAACATTCAAGATCTCCAGATGGTAAATTCAGATGACTCTGGTGAACAAAGATACTGTACATGGGAAATGTAAACCATCACAGCATGTGAGAACATCAGTCACAAACAGTGTCAGCTGTGATAAAAGTCAAAATAAGCATATGGGGGTTTGGACATTTGAAACGTAAAATGTCACAGCTAGAAGTTTTGACGAGATTCAAACTGTCTGACCAACTTTCAGTGACCCATTTGCTTCTCTTCACTTTATCCATCTGTGCTGTAAAGTGCAGAGCTTTAAAATATTTGGTGTTTTTCTCCAACGTTCTCAACGTCTTTTAAATGTGCTGTCGCTCTGGCTTCATGATTATCAGTACTGCTTTACATACCGTATGTGTACAAACCCATGTAAACCTGGTCTAATCATTTTTATTGGATCATTATCCTCTTGAAAAGAAAACGTGGTTGTCCCATTTGACAACAGCACACAAGAGCATGAACGCATGATCTGATAATAATGCCTTCATATAACTTGCCTGATGAAACCTGAAATGCATTTTTATGCTTTATGTTAAATCTACTAGACAATAACTGCTGCCCTGCAACTTGTGCTGTGGTCTGTACTCTTGTACCTTTGACGTGTTATCCATAGCAGGATGTTTCAAGGATTTCAGGCTGGATGGCCATCTATGTAAATGACCGAGATGATTCTAGACCTGGAAAATACAGTGTCCAGAGTGGATCAACTCTCTGGAGTAACCCAGCACAGCTCAGTCAGTGTTGTTTTCATTAATGAACCTGTCTGTGCCAAAACAAAACATTATTGCTGTGCCTTATGTTTACAGGCAGGCATGTACACATTACATCTACATCTACATCCGAGTGTGCATGGTTGTGTGCGTGTTTGGAGCAAACACAGTTTTTATGAACTGCTTTTTCTTTTATGCTCAACTCAACACCTGCTGGACTAAGATGTGTGTGTATGAGTAAAACAAAGGAGGTGAGTGAAGAGCTTCATCAGTATCCGGTGAAGCGGGTTTGTCACCACATCACACTCTATATTAAAAAAGGGATTAAGATGAACCAGTTCTTCCTTAGAAGCCTCTACCCTGCAATGTAATTGTTTCCATGTCTGGTCCAGTATGTAAGTCCACTCAGCACCAGACCTTGTGTCCAGGTAATCTGTAAATTTCAGTTATTTCAGCCTCCTCTGTCCACACAGACGAGATTTGTTCTTGCTTGCAGCAGTTGGCACTGAGGTGATGGTCGGTTAAGGGGCTTACATGTGTGTATCCTTGCAAAAGGAGAAATTACTCTGCTAGAAGACCAAGAAAGGATTTTGACTATAAACCACACGTTGTGGTTTCTCTTCCGTCTCTTGTATGAACCCAGTAACTCAGCACCCCCAATTAAGATCACCTGAGCTTTGTTTGTTTGTTTGTTTAAGAAACCTCCCAATTCGCTTTACCTAGCAACTCACACTGTGCAGCTTCTATAAAACAGCTTCAGTGGCACAGCCTGAGAGGAGACTACACCCCAGTCAGGAAAGTGAGCAGCTCATCAGTCTCCTGCTCACCAGCATGTGATGGGTTGGTGCACTGACAGTCCATGTCAAACTTCCCAAGCCTCGTTCCTGCTCTCAGACTTGACGTTTCAAAGCCGGTAGGAAAACTGCATGGTCCTTGTGTGACTATGTGATGTACCTGCCCACCATATCAACACATGCTGTCCATTTCTCATCCTGTTACAATATCTTCTAATAGCCACTATATTAGAACACCTGTCTGAACAGGTTTCAGTTGTGTAAGGTTATTGTGTAATAAAATGAATAAAACAGATCTGAAGCAGTTTTGTTACATTTCTGAAAGACCAGTCTTTTTATCAAATTGTTTTTAAAAACCAAACCTAGGAGGGAAACAACTCCATGTCCACAGACAGGTAACTTCCTCAGGATCAGACACACTGGGCAGATCTGATTCCTGACACTAGCATGTAACAGACATCTCTCCAGCTCACAGACCAAACTCCGCTGTCAGGCTGCCAATGAGCCAGTCACACTGTTGATTATCTATCAAGTGGTGAAGGAACAGTTCCAAATTAACAAAATACTGACGAGCATCAAGTTAAGCTATCATTAAGCTGGTCTAATAAACTTTTGTGTGTTGTCTCTACACACCTCCATTCATGTGAGCATGATTATTCACCCAACATAAAAGACAATAAATCAAAGAAAGCAGTGCTGTCTTAAGGCTACAGTATGTAACTTAAGGTAGCACTAGCATTAAAGCTCCACTAACAAGCGTTCCCTGCTCCAATACGCTCCAACCAGCTCTTCAGATATTTGTTATGAAATCGCAAGAAATGAGACTGCAACAAAACTTATTGATCTAGCAGAAATAATTGGAAGCATCTGATTGGTTAGAGAACCTCTTAGAAGCCAATATCTCTGCACTGCTGTTCAATACGTCTGGGTCACAGGAGGCTTCGACAGCACCTCTCCTCACAGTCCACAGACACGTTCTGAAGCAGATTTCTTCGTCTCCTTTTGGACACTTTGACATGTGGACTGGAGGTACCGAGATTTGAACCTCTGACCGGGCGACGACTGCTCTACCCACTGAACCACAGTCGTCTCCTTTTGGACACTTTGACATGTGGACTGGAGGTACCGAGATTTGAACCTCTGACCGGGCGACGACTGCTCTACCCACTGAACCACAGTCGTCTCCTTTTGGACACTTTGACATGTGGACTGGAGGTACCGAGATTTGAACCTCTGACCGGGCGACGACTGCTCTACCCACTGAACCACAGTCGTCTCCTTTTGGACACTTTGACATGTGGACTGGAGGTACCGAGATTTGAACCTCTGACCGGGCGACGACTGCTCTACCCACTGAACCACAGTCGTCTCCTTTTGGACACTTTGACATGTGGACTGGAGGTACCGAGATTTGAACCTCTGACCGGGCGACGACTGCTCTACCCACTGAACCACAGTCGTCCCCTTTTGGACACTTACTGCAGCTTTAATTTTAAATATGAAACAGCTGCTACAAAACAACAGCTAGTGACAAAACTGTTTTTTTTTTCTTTATTTGTGATAAAAAATATGTTTAAATAGGTTTCTTTACAAATATAGCAGGAAAGTGCAGCACATTGTGAACCCCAACCCCCTGAGGGGGAGTGGAGTCACACACATTTGGAAGGACAGAATTAAACAGGGAAACAG
This sequence comes from Monopterus albus, assembly GCF_001952655.1. Taxonomy (NCBI): domain Eukaryota; kingdom Metazoa; phylum Chordata; class Actinopteri; order Synbranchiformes; family Synbranchidae; genus Monopterus; species Monopterus albus. The sequence goes on along the minus strand of NW_018128198.1, from coordinate 815,326 downwards.
TGCATTTACACACACACACGCACGCACGCACGCACAAGGACATGCACAAACAAGTAATGCAATTACAGCTCTCCTATGAAGACAACTTACCCAGCTTAGAGTTAAGCATTATGTGTCTGCTCTTCATTCTTGGGGTCACTGTGGCCTGTAAGTACTTGATTTCATTGTACGACCTGCAGATGGTTAAATCTATGCCATCAGCAGTACATCAACACCGGTCATCGCTCCAGACACAGGAGTTTTCTTAAAGACACAGTGAGGTAGACATTCAGTGGTTCACATCAAAACAAACTATGGTGAAAATCTGATGTTTTGAAAATGTTGAAACCTTCATGGTTTACATCAGCTGATAACTTTAAATAAATCAGAATGTGAATCTGGGTTATGGGTCATTGGTCTGCAACAACTGACCAATTTTCTTCAAAGTATCCTTTAGGGTTTTTGAACACTAGTAGCGCTAAGGAGACAAAACCTTCCTGCTGTTTTAATGCTCAGCAGTTGTTCGTGCTGAGCGCCAAGACATACGACACCACGCCACTAGGGGAAGGGAAGAGAGAAGGAACTATCCAAATTTGAAGCTTAAAAAAATAAAATCAGCTTTACAAGAAAGGAAGTTTACTCAGTATGATTGACAGGGCGTCAGGAAAACGCAGTGTTTTGGTGAGTGCTGAATATAAACAACTGTTTACAAGAAAACTCCACAAGGAAGCTTCAAGAACTGTAAGTGTATTACAGTGTGCATGTAAATGTTCTGAGAGAGAGACAAAGGGTGAAATACTCCTCAAATAAAACTTGAAAAGGCCTCAGAGTTACACTGATATACATGTAAATCACCCAAATTAAGATTCCACCATACACATACACTTAAGGACAAAGCAGAAAGAGAACAAATAAAGACAAATACAACCCCTGTAGGCGACGTCCCCGAGATATGCTACAATGGGGCATAAAGTTCCAGATCAGTTGCATCTGGGAGGCTGCATCTGCATCTGCATTTGATTAAATGCAACTAGACTTTGTGCGATAGCCCAACTTTAAGTCTCACTTGATCGCCTTTCGAAACGAGCAGAGCAAGTTGCTGTACAGTTGCACGGCAGTCTGAGGTATTTTAGTGTATGCATGGGGATCATCACAATCCCATCTCAACACGTTGTAGACTAGACACACATGGAGCCCAGTACTTCCTATCACACAATCTGAGGTCGTGTCCCCTGCCGGGTGTGGCAGCAAAGGAGAAAGCTCGTTTTTTGCACATGGATTTTGGCTCGTGTCAGGAAGATTTAGTGCGAGAAGCTGTTGTCTGTGCACGTTGGCACACGGACTCAACCTCACTTTAGGGAGCAGAAGTGGGGAGCAAAAAAAAAAAAAAACCCATCCACATACTACACCCACATCAGTACCTTCACTTTCATGTATTGCCGTTATGCCGAATGTTCCTGTTTCATACAATTAGCAGGCGAGTTCTGTTCTGCTTCTCGACTGGTACAAAGTGTCACAGCTGTGGACGTCTCTGTGGCAGGCCAACTGTTGGACTTATGTGAAATACTGCTTAGTATATATAGGAAAAATGAATTCCTCTTGAGCCTGATGCTTTCCTGCTCACTCTGCTTTTGTGCCAACAGTTTTTTGTTCCTTCATAGCTAAGAGTCAGGCGATAACCCAGAGGAGTCCTGAATGGAATCAGCTCAGCTCAAATGGTTTTAACTGGGCTTCAACAGATAACCAGAGGTAAAAGCCCACTTGTTCAGAGACATGTTATAGATTCATTCATCCAATGAGAAGACGCAGGTGAGTGAATAGGTGGATGAACTGACAGCACCCCGGCCCACTTCAACAGGACTGATGTGTGTGCTGACAGGAAGGTGTTTGTGAGCGTCTGAGAGACTGAAGTGATGTAAGAGTGGACAAATAAATAAGTCGATGAGCGACAGAACTGATGAATGACAGAACAAGTGGTGCATAGAAGCCCGAGCGATTCCAGTCTAGAGAGGTTGGCCAATCATCGAGGCCTTTTGCGTGTGACAAAGATGAGGACCCTACGGATGGCGATGAGGCGGTCCTTGAGGGAGGTCATGGCCAGGATGGTGAGCTGGGCTCGATTCTCCAGTGGAAGGACTGCAAGCAGCCACCAGCTCCAGGCTGGACCACTGGGACTGGCCTGCAGGAGAGAAACAATTTGGTTTTACATAAAACATCCACAAGTGACACTGCTTCAGAAAACACACATCCTTCAGGAATCTTTCTTGTTTTTAAACATTACATTCCAAGAGCCTGAATGCACCCCCTCTTTAAGTGCTCAGCCTTGTAAGTGAGGCCACGTTGGATGGTTACCACTTATTAATGAAAGTGGCGTTTATCAGTTTTATCACATTAACACTGAATGGAATAAAATGAGAAACTAGTTCTGGGGAGTTTAAGTTGACCAACACAGACTTGAAAGGACTGAAATCACATTTATAAGGTGGCCACAAATGTGATTTCAAATAAATGGTAATCTTTTGCTGTGATGACTGCATCTGCAAATACATCACAGCTTGCTAACATATTAGAAAGCCAGCTTTCTTCCAGTATCAGAACAATCTCTCAACATGCATGGTGCTCTTTCCTGTCTTCATTAGAGAAGTGGAGGCATAGAACTCATTTCTGATGCGTCTTATCAAGTTTGTATCGCCTACAGGACTCTGTACGTCTGTTCACTACTCACTACCACAGTGAGACCTAGAACTGCAAAAGATTTCCACTTTAACAACCACATGGTATAATTATACTTCAATCACAGCAGTCTTGGCTACCCAGCTATTTTGAGCAGTAACTAGCATCATTTGGAATGTTGCACAAATTTCACCTTCACCAAACTGACATGAATTTGAACTTGGTGGACTTTTATTCCTTTCCTTCCTTCAACATTGTGTTTTCAGATAATGCTAATAATGTTTCAGGGGACATCAGTCACCTCCTTTAAATCTGTAGTAGTCAGCGCTAAAACAACAGTGACACTCTACTACAACCTGTGGGTTGGGGTCTTTGCTGGGAAGGTGGCCGAAGTGGCTGAGTATCTGGCTCTTCATGTTGTCTTTCAGCGAGGTGAACCAGTTGTTAGCCTGCTCATACACAGAGTCGTGCAGCTTCAGAAGCTCCACCAGCTCCTCTCCCTCCACCTGATTGGACAAGTTGGATTTTACAAAAACCAGTGATCAGAGAAAAGATGGCAGCGTTTGAAATCATTCCAATTACACAAACCTTGACCTGACAGAAAAGAGAATGATTAGAATACATAATTATTAACATCAACAACTTTATTGCAGGACTGAGTTTGCCCGTAGCACAGAAGAGCACAGCTTTCCTCCCCACTGCTGGCTTCATGCAAAAACCCTGAGTTCTACTTTGTGTGACATTTGTTTGCCAGCAGCATGATGGAAAGTGCCTGAAATGGCCTCCTCTGACAACACAGCTGCACAGCCTTCCTCTGAGCCTACCTTCTTGTCTTCCAGGTACTCTATCTTGGCGGTGTTGTAGCCATCTCTCTGACTGTGGCTGAGGACCTTGAACCGTGACACACCGATGGTGTCGACCACTGAGCGGCCATCAGGAAAGAACTTAACATCCCGTACCTGAAACACAGTTTAACTTGTATTTACATCGACTGAATCCGTTACTTGACAGCAAACAGCAGAGAAAATCCATGAGGAAGGACAATAAGCAGATGAGTGACATCCTGACACAAACACACTCACCTGCAGCATGCAGCCATAGTCGGCGAAACCTTTGAGCTCATCAGCTATGCACATGCCGAACTGCCTGGTACCGGTTTCCATGGATCGGCGGATCATGAGGCGGTAGCGAGGCTCAAACACGTGCAGTGGGCAGGGGATGGTGGGGAAGGCCATTGTGCACACAAAGATGGGCACTTCCTGGTTCAAGCTGCAAGAGACACAGTGAAGAGACTGCTGTGTGCCTCAAGGTTTTAGAAATCAAAACACAATTTTAAGGCTTTTCAAGATGTGCAAGTGTGAAAAACTGACTTCGACAGCTCCTTCATCTCCTCTTCGTGGATTTTCCTCCGCTCTGCTAGCTCAACTGCAAAGTAACATAGCAGGACTTCCTCCATCAGCAGGGTCTTGCTGTAACCTCTGGTGGCCAGATACTGCAGAGACAACATGCAAACCCCATAAACATGCTATTTATTATGTGCCATTATCTCATATGAAAGTTTGACATTTCACAACCTGAAACCAGAGGAATGTTGGTCTTTATGTATAAAATACCACAACAATTAATTATAAAAACCATTTCTGCCATTTTCTGCCAGTCTACTAACTGGACATAAAACATGTTGTTTCAGCTCTATACAACAAACAACACTGCCAATGTTATTCATAAAGTGCTGAAAGCCTGTCTGACATATTTGACTGAATAAAATATGTGAGTGTACCTCAGACAGATTCTCCTTGCACAGGGGGCAGTTGGGGTTGTGGTCCAGGCAGCGCTCCAGGCATTTGAGGCAGAAGGTGTGTCCGCAGGGTGTGGCCACGGGTTCATAGAACAATCTGGACAACAAATGACCAGATTGCTGTCAGTGATATCGCGGCTGCATGTATCACATGCTGATATATGTGTTGATAGAACAGATTTCATTCAGATTAGATAAGGAATAGTTTATATTTGTACTCTGTCTCCTGGTTGTTGTCAAAATTGGTGATGTTTATGCATGCAGCTTGTGCTGTGTTGCCATTTCAGACTGTTTGGTGATGTTTATGCATGCAGCTTGTGCCGTGTTGCCATTTCAGACTGATTATTTGCACACACAGCTCCCATGTAGCATACATTCTCTGTCATTATATTGTGTTCTTGTTGTATTTTTCATTGTGCTCCTTTCATCAGCTGTTTTAAAGTGCCTTAGATTTTGTGTTACCTACGTATCTACTTTATATTTCATTTATATTTTGTGGCATTCATGCAAAGGCAAAGTAAGAATTTCATTGTACAGGGAAACAGGTTTCCTTTCTGTGTATATGACAATAAACGCTTGACTTGTGTCCAGTCACCTCATGCAGAGTGAACACTCCAGGTCTCCACTGTCCAGCAGCTCAGAAGGAACCACCCTCCCTCCACACATCGTGGCTGCCTGGAAGGTGCTCGCCTCATCTGCACAACAAGTCATGACAACATCAGCACACGTTTCCAGGTTGTTCAGCATTTACAGAGGAAAGTCAACAGATTTCTAATTCAAGCTGCAGAAACCATTACAAGAAGCAAATTTAAAAAAAAACAGGTCTACAATGTGTGTGTGTGTCTACTGAAATCATTTACAGTCCATGGTACTGAGTCAGTGGGGGATAAGGGATAAAGCAGTATAGGGCTGGATCAACTTAATAATACACTTACTGATCAAAGAGATATCTGATACTACTAGTTCCAATTCTTTTGATCTGCATCGACAAATGACAGTGTAAGGCCTTCCTGTCTTCACTGGGTCACTACTAAAGATTGTCTACATGATTAATTCTGAATTGTATTTTTGTTGGCTTGTTCATGTGCTTCTTTAAATCCTGATATTTCCCACTTGACTCAAAAACAAAAGAATAAGACAGAAAAGCATATAGTGATTGGACCAGCCACTACTTATTTTACTAAAGGGATTACAGTGAAAAACCTTGTTAGCTTTACTGGTTTTATCATCTATTGATAACTAGCAGAAAAATAATTGGTGGTTTTAATATAAAGTGAACCAATCATTTTAAATTTCATTTAAATTGACACTCAGGCTCTCCCACCAGGTCTGTACAGTTTGAAGGGAGGGTTGAAATTTTCTAAGAGTCCATCGCTGCTGTGTTTCCTCTTAAGGCCACCAGGGGGTGCTGGCAGTGCATTCAGAACACCAGCCAGGCTCTTGGTGCTGCCCTCCCCTGCAGCGGGATCCGATTTAGTGGGAGTCAGAACTGAGAGTCTGGAGGACGGGTCATCAATTGGAGCACTTTTACGCACACTGAGCTCTGAGTCCTAAACACACAGACAGCCAGAAAGATTAGAGTTTAGCTGTGTCAGAGCGGGACACGGCCACAGTTTGGGCCAGTGCACCACTGCTCAGAACTGCAGTCGAAGTATAAACATACCTATATCTCAAATGACATCACGATGTATTTTGCCTAAGACCATGTAATTTCACAAATGTGCCCTTCAATGTCTTTCCGCTACACAAAAGTGTTTTGGGTCACCGGCTGATAATAATAATAATAATAATAATAATAATTAAGGTGAGTGTATTGGTGCTTGCTTGGATGTTTTGAATATGTTGAATGGTGTGGAAGAAGATATGAACCAGAATGGTAATATAGTAGTCGTTGTTGCAGCAGTTGTACAGGTAAAGTAATATAGTGAGTAAGATAGCAGGCCGAAGTTAGCAGACAATAAAGCTCAAGATAATTCATATTAACTGTTAAGTTAAAAAGTTACACCATGTTTACACTGAGGCATGTGAACGCTGAATCATTTTTACAAGCTATTAGCCGCTTAGTTAGCCGCCTTAGGCTCCAGCTTCGGCCTGCTAACGGCTAGCCGACGCAGCTCCGTTTCAAAATAAAGCGAATTATTATTCATGGGTAAAATTACTGCAGTTCTCTCACACTCTACACAGCGGGCAATTCAGCTGTAAGCTATTGGAAATAATTAATATGTTGTGTTGTGTGTTTTGTGACTGTAGGCAGGACATAATAGTTGAAATAGCTTCTATGCTATTGAGATGTCAGAGCTGGAATAGATATTAGGCTAGTTTGGATACCAGCACATACAGTGCCTTGCGAAAGTATTCGGCCCCCTTGAACTTTGCGACCTTTTGCCACATTTCAGGCTTCAAACATAAAGATATAAAACTGTAATTTTTTGGGAAGAATCAACAACAAGTGGGACACAACCATGAAGTGGAACGAAATTTATTGGATATGTCAAACTTTTTTAACAAATAAAAAACTGAAAAACTGGGCGTGCAAAATTATTCAGCCCCCTTAAGTTAATACTTTGTAGCGCCACCTTTTGCTGCGATTACAGCTGTAAGTCGCTTGGGGTATGTCTCTATCAGTTTTGCACATCGAGAGACGGAAATTTTTGCCCATTCCTCCTTGCAAAACAGCTCAAGCTCAGTGAGGTTGGATGGAGAGCATTTGTGAACAGCAGTTTTCAGTTCTTTCCACAGATTCTCGATTGGATTCAGGTCTGGACTTTGACTTGGCCATTCTAACACCTGGATATGTTTATTTGTGAACCATTCCATTGTAGATTTTGCTTTATGTTTTGGATCAGTGTCTTGTTGGAAGACAAATCTCCGTCCCAGTCTCAGGTCTTTTGCAGACTAAATATTTTCAGTAAGATGTGCTTAGATAAGAGCAGCAAGACTATTAATTTCACTGAGTAACTGACTTGAGAGAGATGCCAACATTTTTTTTTATTAAACTAAATGAAATTAAAAACAAGGTTGTGGGACAAATGTCCTTTCTCACAGATAAACACAGCGGCCTCAGTGGCTGAAATACGTTTGTGTGTGTGTCGTAACCTGTGAGGAGGAGCCAGGTCTCTGTGTGGGCGGACTCAGGGATCTGAGAAAGGTGGGGGGTTTGATCAGGCGAGTGGCCAACCCCCCTTGCAGAGGATACAGTGGCGTAGGTATGTCTTCATTCTCGAACACAGAAGAAAACAGCTCACCAAGGATCTGGAGGACAAAACACAGCCAGGCACTCCGTTAATGCCCACAGTCCCCAGACAGAAGTAAACACGAGCCCTTTTCACAGATGGGACAGTAGCATCCATCTGTTAAAGGGACTTCTTTCTGTTATTCAGACCTAGATCACTTTTCCATTAATGTTCCTTGTATCTTCATTAAGACATACCCACATCAATGATGTGGAGGCCCACGGTGCACGTGCAAGACTGGACAGTACATCAAATGATGAGTAATATGTAAGGCCAGAGTTTTCTTACCACAACATGGTGGACAAATGTAATACAGCCATAGCCCAGGAGAACTTTTAGTGAGCGGAGCAACTCACAAAGATGCACGACAAACGTGCAGACAACCACACACTTGATTGGTAGAACCTCCAAATTGGTTCAGACCTCGATCTCTTTAGTTCATACCACATTTTTTGTGTTTATTTTTTTTAGTGGTGGTGGGAACAACTGATTGGATTTCAGTGCTGAGCCGTCACATAAATTGGGTACATGACATTAAAAACATCTGCAAGAATCTTTTCTATGTATATTTCTATGTTCAGCCACATGACGTCTCCCCACAGGTCAGGAGACCTGCAGAAACCAGTACATCTAGTGTGTTCTACAAGTCTGTACTTAGGCAGTAGATAAATCAGTGTATTTTCTTTCCCCTAAGACGTCAGTTTATTTCATCAAATACTGTACATGTCTTTTACTCAGATGATCCATATCATTTAATGTTCTGCTTGCCATGATTTTTATTCATTATTTTTGGGGTTTTCTCTTTGAGGGGGGTGTAACCAGGCAGGTCTCATAACATTGTCATTTATCTGAACAATGAAGTTTCAACAAAACCTATTAGATTAATGGATGTTTCGCTTTTTTGTTCGTTTGTTTTTGCTGTCAGTTCTGTTTTCATTAGAAATACTGGAACAACAACAACAACAACAACAACAACTCTTTTTACCTTCTGAGCCTCCAGTTTGACTTTGGTCCAGTCAGGTTTTAGTGCAACACACATGAAGTACTCCTGCAGGGCCTCATCATTGCGACCTGCTTTACGCAGCGCTGTGGCTTTCAGATAGTGGGCCTGAAACAAGCAAACCAAAGTGAGAATACTGGAACAACGTATTTTCTCCTACGTGTAAAAAAAGACACCTGTTCTTGTCAAGTGGTGCTTTTTTAATGAGATTTGTTGTGATGGATCAGTATCTCTCTAACTGCATTTTATTAGAACACCACCCTCTTGGTTTGTTTCTGTTTAGTAACTTGGTCTGATTTACTTCACTGACAGGAACTCATAGGGCCGGGGGTATCTGTCCTTGACTTTGAGGCCAGTTCCTGAATGATCACTCTTTTTTTTTCTTTTTTTTTTTAAACTAATTTTAGCAAAAAAACAAACAAAAAAAACCATACATTACACATTTTAGTACAGATCACTTTTATTTTTCAATTCTTTGGCATTTCTATGCACTGAAAGTGTTAAAATAACATAAAAAGTAAACCTATTTACCACAACCTTAAGTTCTGTTGGCATTAACACCAATAAATAAAAACATAGAAAAACACTCTGATTGTATTGAGGTAATTCGGTCGATGCCATAAAAATATCGAGCTCAAAAATGAAAACATTACCCAACTTCAGTACGTCTTAGTGACATGAAAAGTCAGAAATGAAAAACATTTCTGCAAAGCTGATGCTGTCATTGGTTGATCAGTTACATACTCCAACTATTAAATACGACCTGCAGAGAGAATACATGTCAAGAAACACATCATATTCAAGCTATAAGATGTGGCTTCTTGCTCTTTATTGTAAACACTGACTTATAATGAATTGACCAAGTCTTCAAAAGTAAAGGCAATAGTCTCAAAAACATTTTAGACTGTTGCATTACCACCCACTCACCATCCCCCTGTAACAGGCAAATACACAGTATGACGACGATGAGGCTTAACTTCAGTATAAATTCATAATCTGGTTAATTTTATGTGCAGACTGGGGGCCATTGGACAACATAAGATACTTTAGAAAGACATGTTTCATATTCTGTCTTCACTAGTGTCCACTCCAATTACTATTCTAAATGAAAAAGTCAAAACCAAAACCATGAATGGAAACAGTTCTTTGCAGCTCATTGAGTAGCTTCGGTTTTTAACAATAATTCAGTTAGATCTTTTTTCCTGACTCAAATAAATGAAGCTAACCACTAGATCCATTTCAAACTTTTCTCACCTTTGTCCACAGAGGTTTGATCCTACAGAGGCTGTTGGCATCTTGCACTGCCTGCCTGAAGTTCCTCATCTCCATGTGCAGCTCAGCCCGCTGATGCAGCAGTCGGCCTGAAGAGGGCACTGTATACCACGGGAAAAACACACCCATCAGGTCGCTGGTTAGAAAGTGAAGGGATTGGTAGCTTTTTCTAGGTCTAGCAAAAGTAGGGCAACAATATGTAACATGTTGCACACCAGACCTATTTCAAGAGAACACAATTTGCGCAGTGATAATAACTGACATCAGACGTGTCAGTGGATATTTCCAGTTAGTCTGCTCTTCTAATAGAACAGTCAATGCATGACTACATTATCAACCAGGTTTGTGTTGGATTTTTGACACATGTTCCACCCTGACTGCCTTCATTGTTTTCTTTCTCAAGAAGCGGGAAGTTACTTTAATCAGATACTGCCTGTATCCGTATGAAACCTTCTCGTGTCACCTGGGAGAGTTCAACTTATCTTACACTCAACTTTAAAATAGAATGTCTACAATCACAATAAATAAAAACAATGTTAATCAAAATCGCATGAGGCTACAAATAAAGCAGTTGTGCAGAAATTGAGATGTTGTCCAAGTTTGTGTCCTTCTTATCTGACTCAATGTGAGTCACCATCTCCTGGCCTTAGTCCTGCAATTAAACACGTTATATAGCAACTTTTCATTCTTGATACAGGTTTGATTCATTTTCTTATATTCATATGGCTCAAGAATAGAGACTGCACAAACACAGCAGTGACAACATTTCAGAGGAGCTCATAACCAGTATACAACACGCTGTTACCACAGTTTCTTTGTAGCTCCCCAAGTTGATGACTCTTCCTGATTATTGGCCTTCACCACTGGCACTTTTTTGGGTGGAGCTTCAGATTACGAAACCCTTTGGCAAGTAATTTGAGAAGCCATTTTCTAAAGGCTGGATCACTGGTGTCCTCAGAAACTGAACAGAAGGTGAAGACGTTGCTCGGCCTCAGCTGAGTCAGCCGAGACCCAAACGCCAACAGCAGGACCAACAGGCAATATTCACATTCCCAAAATATTGAGCTATAATCAAATTCCTGACAGACGCTTCGTGACACTGCTGAAATAAACGACAATAAATACAGTCTGGAGAGTAGCTGCTTCCATCAGTAAAGTTCAGTAAAGTCTGCATCTGATTTTCCCTGTTCTTTTTCTTAATATGATTTCATGAGCATGGGCTGACAATCTGCTACCTTAGGGCATCAAACAAGGGAAAAATATACATTTTTGACATTTAGGCCAGTTGCTTTTAAGTCTGAAGAAACCTTGTGATTACCTATAATTCTACCAGCTCGGGACACCCCAGACATCGGTTAGAGGGTTACCAGTCTGTGCCTTATATAACGTCAGTCTGCTGTAAAACCTTTGGCCAATGTGAGCATTACAAAGAAAACACACTGCTTCACAGTAAACACTGTTACATACAGTATATTTGATTGTGAGAATGTAAGATGTTTCCTAAGCCTTAAATGTACTGGTGCATAGTTATTTGTTTTAATAAACAGAACTTTGACACATAATAAACTTTTTTTTTTACAGTCTGTTCCACATAGAAACGTACTGTGACACTGATTACAAGATGATTAGATAAAACATTTCTAAATGCACCTGTATTGTTTTGCATTTTGCGACTTTCAGTCGAATAAGAATTTTTACAGTCATACATTTTGTCCTTGAAGATTTCTTAAAAATAGTGTTAAAATATCATTTGGTCTCGGCCTCGTGAACCCAGTATCGTGTATCATCTCGTCTCAGAAGCTAAGTGTATCATCACACCCCTAGTGGTAATGAAATGTTCTCAGAGACTAAACTTTTCTTAGGCAACATGGAAAAATGACACTGTTGTTGTTTGTCAACACTCAAAGTTATGCAAATCCCAACAAGTGGACACTGTTCACTTTCTCAGCTATACTGACGACTGATCGCTCTCCCTGACTAAGGGACCAAAGCAAGAACAAACTTGTTGGAATACCATTTCACTGGATCATGTTGGGCTTGGCGACAGCTCAAATAAACTCAATTCATTTCATCAATCATGCATTTTATTGAGTGCATGTAAACAAAATAAAAAATCTAATTAAAACTGTGAATCATCCATAATACAGTAAATAACTAGCTTTAATGTTTTGGCCATTTCACCCAGTCCTAGTATCATGACCACAACACAACACTGGGCCAACTATGATGTACAGGAGAATGCAGTTCTTCAAGCTGGATGTGTTTTCACCTAGAAGATGGATGACTGACATTCTCATGGCTTCTCAACACAAAAAGCAGTCACACCTGGATTTGTTACTGTTTCTAAACCATGTTTGTCCCTACTTCAGTTCTACCTTTGTCTGCTTTCTCCATCCTAAACAGATTAACTGCCCATTTTTATTTAAAAGTTATTTCTTTAAATAGAAACTACTTACAAAAACTTAGCCTCACGTACCTTCGCTTTGGCTGTGCTATCTTGCCAAACATACTGAACTCTCTTCCTAAGCAGCCAGAATTGCAGCTGTCTGTTTCTCTCCCTCACACACAATAGATCAATTGTACTACATCATTATATCACTTTCATTGTGTAAGTGTGATGGACAAGACACAGATAAACCTCAAGGGGGAAAAACTGTAGCCTAAAAGGCACAGGTTGGATAACAGCTGTATTAACAGCTGACATCATGAGTCCATTATGCTCCTCCTGCACAACAGATACCAGACGGCCTCTTGCTGCATTTGTTGGGAAAACACTGACTGGCGAGTAATAAAGCTGTGAAAGCACTCTGTCCTTCTGTCACCCAGAGCCCTTCACAAGACAGATGGCATGAATCAATATTGATCTGAGGAGAGAAACATCTGAAAAGGTGCCATTTGATGCTCCAAATGACAAAAAAACTGGTGTATGCTCCTTTGACGCGACACATTCATTTTCAATCGATCGACTTGCTAGTGCCTAGTTTCACCCATTAAGTGATTCAAGGATGAACGGAGATACACTTTTAATATACTCTGCTCTAATACGTAGGCTCGAGGTGAGAAGATATCGGTTCAGCTTCCTCTGAGGAGTCAAACTGTGCAACGTGAGACTTGGCCTGGCCCACACATGCTGGCACGCTTCACAAGATGTGGCAACAGAACAGAACATCTTGTATTTTAGATCAGCAGGTTCACAGGAACAGCTGCTTAAAGTGACAACAGCCCCAAAGCTGAAGCATAAGAAAGAGGAACCTTAAAGAACAAGGTCGGCCATTGTTGACATTAATGGTATTTCCAACAATCCTAACAATAATAATAAAACTAACTGTGAAATGTCTCTACTCATGTTTAACGTCCGTCTGTTTGGGGATTTGTGAAAATACTATTAATACAGAAAATAGTCAACCTTTGTTAAACTAAGTTGTCATTTTATTTTTGTGGTATACAAGTCACAGTGTATTACCATCACTTTTCCCTGAATGTTATCAAACACAACTTACGAAACTTCACCAGTAAGGGGAGGGGTAAGGCTAAAGTACAACTCGGTCTGTTGCAACTAAGGAATGTATTCATGCAGTATGTGAACATTATGTAAATAAATACAATATTTGGGGATAAAACAAAGGAGAATAACTAAATGGGCCATCATCAACAGCAGAATATAGGTTATACAGATAACAGTGTGGGAAAGTATGAAGTCAGATGTGCTGCTTTGGTGCATCATGTAACACCTGACCTCAGTGTTGTCTACATGTGGCGCCGCCTATCGGTGACACTGGGAAGCTGGGAAAAGTAGGTCACTTACACAAACCACTGTACTTGTAGACTTTTTGCCAAAATTAACACACAAAGTGGCACATTAAGTAACTTTCGTGGCAGACACGAAGGTTTGGCTCGCTTACCTAGATCCACTGCTGCATCATACTTCTCCAAGGCATCCGACAGGTTCTGCGTTTTCCACAAAACCTCTCCTTCAATCCACAACTTCCTGGCTTTACTCTCAGTGGCAAATAATTTATCCAACAGTCCGCTGAGAACAACGTTTAACCTCAGGCCGTTTTTGTTCAACTGTTGTTTGCACTGTACACAGCTGTTGACGGAGTCGTCGTCCAAGCAGCATTTGCAGAAAGTGTGTCCGCACTCCACAGTTGTGGGCTCGTGGAGCAGACACTTGCAGAGACGACAGGAAAACAAATCCAGTGCTTCATCATCGTCACTCTCCCCGTTACTTTCTATCGCATCTTCCCCACTACTGCTTTTAACGTGCACGTTTAAAGTCCCGGTTATGTACGGCTCTTTCTCACGGAGAGTCCGGGCGATGGTTTCCACCAGGAGGGGAAGCTCCTCTGGGCGCAACTTGCCGATGCTGGCCGCTGTGCAGTACGAGTCCAGCGCCTCAGATATGCGTCCAGCGCGGGCCAGAGAGTCGGCCTTCCTCAGGCACAAGCCCCTGTCCGGCTGCTGGAGGTCTGCGAGCTGGGAGCTGTAGATCTCCACGGCCAGGTTAAAGTCCCCAGCCCGGTTGGCTTCTTCTGCCACCTCCAGCATTTCGGGGCAGATCCCCGCAGCCCCGGGGTTGGAGAGTGGGTGGACGTATAGCTCGCCCTGGTGAGACCTTATTCCCGTCTCCATCTTCTTCTCCATAAAGGGAAATCAGATGTTTAGACGGCGAAAAGGTTCACAGAGGCCGGGAAACGCACAACTCAAAAATCATTTAACGTATCATTTAAAGTCTTGGTGTCAAACTCAACCTGCGATTGTGCCCGACTTTCACTGCTGGCCATTGGAAGTAGGTTAGGACAAATTCCGAGTCATACAACCTGAACCCCGATGAAACAGGACGTGTGTGTAACATTGCCGGTCCGTGTTAAAGTCCCACAAACAGTCAACTGTGCCCTCTCCAGGAATAACATCAGCAGTGGATGCGATTTCCCATCAAACACCGGCAATGGCTTCGTGGGGGTGGAAGGTCGGTGTCATTTACCGATTTACCTCCCGCCTACAAACTAAAACTTTTCAGAAATCATACGAAACGCATTCTGCTGTAGTTGAATGTTTTAGTCGAGAGCCGACAGGTAAACATCCTCCCAGCTTAGCAAGTAAGAAGCTTAATTTCCATTTGGTATATCTTACTAACCTACCCTTAAATTACTAGAGAAACTCAAAAGGGGGCATGTTTGGGGTTTAAATAGTTTACAGTGTATGGAATTCCAGGACAAATGGATAATATCTTAGCTACAGACCCTTCAGCTCTTCTCTTCACCTGTGAAGCACAACCGATGAAACGTTGTTTTTATGTAAGACCCCTCGCGCACTGAAGCCGAGAGCTGCGTTAGCTAATGTTACAGTCAGTTACCTCGTTGCAGCTCGTTAAACTCCACCAATTAACTGTTTTCAACCCGATATCCCAAAAACCGTATATTTTAACGTATCCAGGTGTTGTGTCTTTTTCCTAAAAGGTGAGAAAACGCGGATGAAACTAAAGTAGCCACTGCTCGCTAGCTCCATCTCGATCCCTAGCCAGCTAGCTTCTTAGCAAAGGTTGTTGCTTCTTTGGACTTCACAGACAATATCGCTGAAGTGAACGCCGGGCATCACGTGACTCACGAGGCGAGCTTCCATTGGTTCATTATATGGCTCACTTATATAACGCGATGATATTGTATAACCTTTTTAGATGACGGCGAACCAAACAAGCACACAGTTATTTGTTTTAACAGGGTTTCACACGTGATATCACAACAAGATGCCCCTTAGGGCTTCTGTCTGACTTTCCTGATTACTTTTTTCATGTTTAACTCGGTTCCGGCTGTCAGATTGATCCAGTGTTTATGTAATGCTCTATATAAGCGGTATCTCAGTTATGTTGTTTGGAGTCAAACATGCTAAAAGCATAGCACATTTCAGACTTACCATTTTAGCCAAAACGAAAATAAAAAGTGGCCTGGTCCCAGACTTCTTAATCAGGAGGACCAGACAGTGGCACCATTCAAGATCAAGAGCTGTGACCCAGTTCGGGGACTGGAGCTGTCCTCGGGACCTGGGCCCCTAAAGAAGGACTGTGCCTAGTTCGCTCCTTTGGGCAGATGTTAGCCTTCCACTGAGCAACGACATGGTTGGCCTCAGCTAGCAGACTCTGACCTGAGCAAAAGTTGTAGACACCAAAAGTAAAGCGAGAATACGTAAAAATAATGCCACAAATAGTTTTTATTCAACAATTAACTTTGTACAAGGTGCCTCACTAATGGGAAGCAAAGATCTAAAGTGTCTACAACTTTTGCACAGTCATGTGCATATGTTTAGATATGTTGTTCTTATTTACAAACTCTGATTCCCAGAGTATACAATGTGGAAAAACCAAAGTTTTATCCATAACAGTTAGTATCTTCCCCAGAGTTAACATTGTGAATTAGGAATTCAGGTCCTTACTTACAGGTCTGCCGAGAGCCCGTAAGCCTCTAAATCCACCCCACATGCCCCATCTTCCAAAATGAAGCAGTGCAGCTGCAAAACCTGTTTTCATTTATAGTAAGTATCCTAAATTTATTTGCTTTTTGATTGAGTTGTTGAGTAAATGTGGACAGTGGTGAGAAACCTCCAGGAACATCTCAGGGAAAAAGAAATAATGAAGTGTTTGGGAAAACATGATTTCTCTTGTCTTTAATGTTACATATTTTTATTTAATCTTCATTATATATAGCTGTATGTATAGCTGCCCAAATTCTATGCAGATTAGCACATTTACTTAATAGAATTAGAAATAGAGTATGGAACTAGGGCACAGCGCAAATGGCAGGCAAACTGCATTTTTGGGGTTTCCATTCTGGTGCTTACAAAAATGTACATTTAAAACATGTCTTTCCAAAGGTAGCACCCAGTTACCTTCAATAACAGACCTCACTGGTTTCATAGCAACTTTTTTTTTTTTTTTTTTGGCAGAGTGCAATTCAAATGATAAATGTTAGCAGCGAAACCTGTGGATCATGCATAGTAACCAGAACACTCATCCTGAAAATATGCCACTGTAGAAGCAACACAGTCTGAACTTATTGTTCCTCACTGTATTTGAGAGGAGGCATCGACATATATATCTGAACCTAGGCCAATGAATCTGAATCTATTTGCATGGATAGATGTGACTAGAGACACATAGAAAATAGATCTTGTTGGAACTTGGGTCAAGAAACCCTTTAAGTTGCTTCTACTAGGAGATTTCACAGCTAACATTGAGAAGTATTCATTGTATTTCATTGAAACATTTTACATGTATCACTGGTAAAGATATATTCTCAGTACAGAGCATCTCCAACAAAACTTTCCTCCTAATAATAGAATAATTAGATAGTTGTATAAGGATGACACGAGCCTCTGCAACTCATTTGTCCAGAGTGTCGTAAAACCACTGCTGTTCTGTCTGTTCAACATGTCCATGTTATGAAGGAAGTGTATGTGTATTCTTGTTGTGCATGTGATGATGGAGTGTTGTAACAAAAATAAGAGGTAGGTCTAACAAGATAAGACATGGAGTAATATGACCTGCACAGTATGCAAACACACACCTCATGCAACAACAGCAATTGCTTGATAGTGTGATAGTGAGTACTGTGTCATTGTCCATTTTTCAGGACTTGCATTGGCTTATACCACAGTTTATAACCTTATGAAACAGGCTGACCCACATTTTAAACATTTCTTCTTGGTGTTGTGTAATTTCTTGACAGATCTCATAATCGAAATAAAAATACTGGTACATTTCCTTGTCAAAGCCTGTCAGTAAAGGGTGTCAGCACACAAGGTGACAATAATGAATCATTTCCTTTCCATTGCGCAACCAAGCATATTGCGAGGAACCAGAAATAGGCTCAGTTCATTTTGTTCAGTGTTCTAAATTAGTATCACAGTATGAAAGACTGACTGCCCATAGAGGCTTAGAAGGTGTTAAAAGAGAGGCTTTAGTCAGCCAGTCAGCTTAAATTCCTAACAGTTAAAATACCGGAACCATACCAGAAAATTCCCCAAACCACTCCTTCCCTCGTCCACTTCTTCACTGTTGATCCTCACTTTGTTTAAACACTCATGTTCTGCAGGTGTAACCACAACAGTGGTATCTAGTTCATAGATAGAAAAAGCTTCATTCATCCCCAAAGGGAAATTCAACTGTCCAGCAGCTCATAAAAGACAACCACACACACTCACCAACAATAAAATAATAATATTAAAATAAACATATCATTTAATTAAAGAAGAAAGAAGAGACAGCATTGTTATTCTAATAATACTAGTGCAAACATTACTGTTCGTGGAAGCTGTCCTCATAGGACAGATTCTAAAATTCAAATGTGCACATCCTTTGGCTAAAGAGGTCGGTTCATGATTTACAGCAAATTTAGGTTGAACCTCCGCAGAGATATATATCATGTCAGACTACGTCCACTAGATGGTGACATTGGCTGATTGATGGAGGACTTGGCTGCATCCAAACAATGTCACTGTAAACATTCAGTGTATTGGGAAATATTTTATTCCAAACACAACAACATTAAAAACAAGAATCCCAGCAGTCACTAGTTTCACGTTTGCAATCTAAAATGTTCATTTTTGTGCTCAGTCAATGTGTCTGCACAACTCCATGTTTAACACCTGATGTCTTAATCCCTGGGGTAATCCCAGTGCTCACATGAGGTTCTTCTGTTGGACTCTAATCCTCAGGATTCCCACAGAAGTCACTGCAGCAACAAGCCTCAGCTGCATGACTCGTGGCAAAACAGCCAGCATTTCAATACACCCAGTGAGTGGTGGGTGTGGCACTGTATGGAGACAGGTCCACTGGCCATCACTATGATATACAGAGTAAAAAAAAACCCTGGGATCTTCTTGATTTGTAAGGTTTTGTGGTCGGTGAGGCTGAAGCTGCAGAATGACTGAAGTAAATAAATAACTAAACAGAGCTAAGGCAAATAGGCCAATCATGAGTGTGGGTGTAAATACTAGATACTGTGAATTACGGTAAAACTGTTCTTACACTCTTTTACCATGTCCTTTCAAATGAAAAGATTATGAGCTCCCCTGTTATTTTTCCACCTACACTGTTGCCCTTTACAACACAAAGACATTAATAAGAAACGCTGCTTCCAACGATATGTTTTTCTTTTGTGGTCAGTTAGTGAACAATTGCTGCAGGATGTGAGGTGGACTTGAAATGATGTAGCTGATGTTTTATTGATTTTGTTGGTTGCTTTGAAATCAAGAAGACAGGGAGGGAGGAAGTGCAGAGTATTAAAGAAGCTGGCAGGGTTGTTTTTATGTGATTAGCCAAGCAGCAACACGTGAGAGCTGGCTCTGCTGTCCTGGGTGATGGTCAGATGACCTGCAGACACATCCAAGAATAGGCTGGGTCTCAATTGTTTCCTTAAGATACTGTATCCCAGGGTTTTCAGTGCTTCATTGTACTGTGTGCCATTCCCAATGACACACAGGCTGGGCAGAAGCAGCACTTTAAGACATTACAAAACAGAAAACAGTGACATTTTCACTAAAACAAATGGTCTGTGGAAGCAATGCAGTTTCCTTTTTATACAAATATCCTACACAATGGCAATTCAAGCTTCTTTACAAACGGCATAAAAGATGCACCACAGAATAAAACAAGATTATTGTGGCGTACTGCAGTTGTAAGAACCCATCTGTCAATCAAACTGTGGGCTATGAAGTCTTAGAGCAAGCAGAGCTAGAAAGGAGAAAAACAAACTTTATATGACAGTGATGCAAACTATCACTTTAAATATATTGTAAATATAGTTATTGGTTATTGTGGTCCATTTTCTTTCTGTTGTCTGTGGATATAACTGAAAGTCTGATCTATGTTTCACAAGGAAGTCGATTTCTTTTCTTCAGGAAGTGTTTTGTTTTGTTTTTGAATCAGTTAAACTGCAACAGTGACTTGTCTCTTCTCATGGATACTCACTCTGGTCTGTACTCATCCAGTGAATGTTCCTCTTTTGCCAACAATATCAACTAGCAGTAACAGTTGTATAACTGAAACGCTTGGCCTCCCTATGATCCATCTCTGCCAAGTGCACATCCCTCATCACGAGCACATGGCTCCAGTACCATTCAATAAAAACACACACGTCCAGACTGCTACCTGCCAGGCCATTTGCAACAGGAGGACACACACACACACAATTACAGCACCACCTGTGCTCCAGTGTGTAGTAGCTAGTGTGGCTGGCATCAGTGGGAGTAAATAATAAGAGCGGTCAGCAGCGACACGTGAGGGCTCCTTCTGCTGGCCCTCACACATGCAGCAGGGAGGGGTGTGCAGCGCAAGCTGTGGTTGCTATGGTGCATGTGTGAGTTACACACACACACACACACACACACACACACTGAGCTGAGGCGATAAAACATTTCCTCACTCACTTTTCTATCTACCAACATCCTTCAATAATTTGAACAATGGCATTAAAATGCTGCAGACTCCACTGGTGTCGTTCCCATTTCCTATTATTCACATGGAAAGGTAATAACTATATAGTAACACACAGTATAGCTGAGATGTTATTTCTTTGTCCAATAAAAAAAGCTTTCGCCGTCATTAGAATGAGCAGTGAAATACAACAGTACATGTCATTACTGAACACATTGTGCAGATATAATATTAATGTTATAAGTTATTATGTATCTATTAAACCTAGTTACGTACAGTGAAGTATATGTTGTCGTACTGATGGGATTACTTTCCATAAAACCAGTACATCTCTCTAACCCTATTTGTTCCCTCAAGCACATGGGCGTCCCAGCTGTATGACTGTCTCTCTCTCTCTCTCTCTTCTCCTCCCTGTCCTCTCTGTCACTCAGGTTCTCTGTGCTGGACCATCGACCTTGAACATTTCAACCATGTCACTTCTGTAATTAGTCCCATTAATGTGACAAGCATGACATTAGGGTGATAAACTAACTTTTGCTCTATGTTGATGGCACAGTGAGCAGTACTCATGTAATTAAACAAACGGCTGACTCACTTAATCCATAATGCAAGCAGCTGAGTGTACCACAAGATGGCAGTAGGACGCTGACGCCATCTGGTATATGGATGTTACTCTATAAATACACGATTACAAATAAAGAGAAGTGCCTTAGGATATTACCCATTTGTTAGTTTACATAGTCTGACACACTGCTACATGTATATTGGAATTTTTCTCACATAAAAAACCTTTTCAGTAGCTTAGCATGAATTGATTTGTCATTGTTATTAATATTTGCAATGATCTCTAAATAATTTTATTGTGTGAATCAGCCAGATATCCCATATACAGTACAAATGTCATTTACCTGGATCCAAACTTTTAACAGTTTTTAAAAATAAATTTGAATCTTCATTTAAACCTTTACATCTAATTATTTCTCGTCCATCCACATCATAGTTATCATAAATTCAGCTTTAAATAAACATTAGTCCCATGTATTGTTTTGTAGCTGAGATGTCTGATGTTTTATTTACATGTAGCATCAAAGGCTAAATGATTATTTCAATTTTAGCTCATCAAAGTAGGAGACATAGATTCTTCTGAGGCAAATAAAGAACTTCAGATGGTTATCTTATCCAAAATGTACCTTTCATTGCCCAAAACATAATTTAAAATCAGGTTTGAAATATGTCAAGAAGCAGAAGGCAGTGAGTTCACTAAGATTATGGTAAATGACAAGTAAGACATTATAAAACCACCTTTGATGTGCCCACAATTTTCATAAAGGGGGTCCAACTATTGGGATTTGTTATCAATTAAAATATAAGTCACTGAAAATATGAATATGTATTTGCAAGCAAACCAAAGCTGTCCTCTTTAATCCAGGACTGATGGGAACTATAGCAGAGGTTAAGAGATATGAGGATATAACAGGCACTTTCTATTGAAATGATAAATCTGTGGAATAGGCTATAATATGTTTTATAAGTTTACATTTACCTAATTCCATTTCATATTCTTCATTCCCTGTTGTGGGACTGACACATTTTATGTTGTATTCTTTAACGACATACTCTATACTCAGTTGCAATTACAAACATCAGTTCTTCATTCAGGTAACTTTTTGTCTGCTTGTGAGATAAAGTAATAATAAAAATAAACATTTCAAAATGTTCCCGTTGTCCCTGTACCATATTGGATAGCGATATCAAACCACCAATAAGCTCCTGTGCCAATGAAATTCTTAACGTTTTATGGTAACATCTGTGGTCTGTTATTACTCATCGGGGGTGGCTGAAAAACCAATTCTTACCAGAGGAACACTCACAGCACTACTGGGCCTTATTCCTGGAAAGTGTTGTTAGTAATCAGACTGTAAAGATCGACTTTACTCTGTTCGGTCATGTGTCACTGCACAACTGTGTGCATGTGTGTAGACACAGTCAAAATGGCAGTAAAAATGAAAAGCTCTGATGCTTTCATTTGCAACCGTGTGGGCAGTGGAAGCAGGTCAAGTGTTCAGGCATGAGTGACGTGAAAGGGAACCTTTCAGACAAAATGGAGAATTGTCCCACTGCTATGCAAGTCACGAAAATGAATCGGATAAAACAATGCCATCATCCTAACCTGATGCACTGGGAGGTTTTATTATTTCATTGTGCGTTGAAGTGATTCTGGTGAGTAGAAGCTGCTAACAATGTTAGCAGAACATTTAGCATTTAATGGACTGGAAGGCACAGTGACAGCTTCACCAATGGTTTTTAAAAATATAATTCCACTGGCCATCTACCTCTTGGTGACACAAACATCCACCCATCCATGTTCACATAGAGCACTTCACCACAAGGAAAGTCAGTGTGTCTCAGCCTCACATCCGCACATGAGCTTCAAGACAGTGACGTGTCTACAGTTCACAGATATAAACTACAAATACATGCATATAGAAACTATTCACAAAGCCTGAGAAAGTAAAAATAAAAAGCTCAAAAAGCTCAGAAGGCCCCCTCACCAGATTATACTCCTGACCCACTCGAACCTGAATGAAAATTATTTTGAATGAATGAATGAAATTTATTTTGGACAAGACAGGGACATTATTTCCAACGACAATTTCATAAGACGTAAGACACAATAAAAAGAAAACAGAGAAACAAAGAAAACATAGTTATGTGTTGGAACAGACTGAAGGTTTGTAGGCTGAATATAAAATATAAAAGGTCTTTAAAATTTAAAGTGTTTAGTTGAATAAATAATGGCCATAAGAGGTCATGTGTCAAATTATCGTGTTGTTTTAAAAGCCTGGACTTTCGCTTTTCTTGAGAAGACAGAGTGTGAACAGAGAGCCGTTTTCTGACTGACGTTTGAATCAACACTGTCTGTCAGTGGCTGCCAGAGCTCACTGCTCGCTGCTGGGTGCCACAGTGACACTGGAACGTGAGCTCAGCCAGGTTTGATATGATCCATGATGGTTGATGTGAATGTTAGCTCAGGCTAAACTGTTCAGGTTGGTCAGAAAACCCAGAAAAAACTCAGAATGACAGGCTCAGCGTTCTGCTGGTGTCTGGAAGGAACAGAGCACATCCATAATGTTGGGGAATTGTAAAGGACAGAATAATTGTAATCAGCTAATGGCTATACATATGTTTATAAAGGTTTCTAGGTAGGTAAGTGGAGGGTGTCGCTGTTCTCCGTCCCTCACTACATATTCAACTGCGTGGTGTATCCAGTAAACAGTTTTATGTCTCTAACAAACACTCATTCACAGTCACAGCCTCTGGGTAAAGGTGGATAATTAGTTCACTTTGGTTTTAATTAGGCACTGATATAAGCAAAAGAAATGATCTGATGCTTAATGCATAAAAGCGCAGGTCTGTGTAAAGCTTTAAAAAGACTGAATCCACACACAGAGCAGTATTAATTCCCTGCTCTTGGGTTACTGAGTTAGACTGCCAAGTGAAGCAGCAGCTGCGCTTCCTCCAGCAAAGACATTGTAATTTGATCACAAATCATGGTCATCGAGAAGTGTTGAGTAATGCCCTTTGAATTATATTTTAAATTCCCTGAGCAGCGCTTGAGCTGCATCGACCATGCAAGATGTGACACAGAGGTTAATTTTAAAGTTCTGCTGGCGGGGCAAGTTGAGTTATGGCGTTAATAAGGGAAGAGCATTGATGTGCCACAACAACAGTGATGTGACTTGCTCATTAATGGTAGAGCTTGATAAACACCCCAAGAAAAATAAAAAAAACAATGAAAAATCTGGATTCTTTTTCTGTTGAAAGTCAACTCCGGAGAAGAATCGGTTTCTTCTCGAGTACAAAGTAGCACGTGTGTGGTAACAATGTCTTGTCTTTTTCCTACTGATATGTATTTTAGTTTTTTTACATATAGAGTGTAAAATAATCTTGGTTTAGAGGACAAGGCTGGCATGATCATATTTATTTATTTTTGTCTGTTGTCAGCAAATCCCAGCTACAGTAAATCCATCTGTCAATACTCTGAGACGTCCCTACTCAGTTTGTGGTGCTCAGCCTCAAACAAAGTCATTTTTTCTGATTATGTCAGTCTCACAGATTTTAAAAAAGCTAAATATTTTGTGTAATTTTTAACAAATGTTGTGAGATAACATTCATGGTTTTGTGCCAGAAAACAGCGGATCGCTCCCTTCAGGTTGGAAGTGGGTTGTTGCCCCAAGGGAAA
>NW_018128198.1:782508-790653 GCF_001952655.1 Monopterus albus | reverse complement strand
CCTGCTGCCACCGAAACATGACCCCAGCAGTAGAAATAAGACGGATGTAAAACAAAAAAAAACTGCCATTCATTATCTACACCGCTTATTTCTGAATAGGGTCACAGGAGGCTGGAGCCAATCGCAGCTGACATTGGCCAAGAGACAGAGTACAGCCTAGACAGGTCGCCAGTCTATCAGAGGGCTGACATGTAGACAAACAACCACACCCATGGGCAAAATTAGAGTCACCACTCAACCTAAGCTGCATGTCTTTGGACTGTGAGAGGAAGCCAGAGAGAATATGTAAACTCTGCACAGAAAGGCCTCAGGTCAGCCAGGGCTCAAACCTGGAACCTTCTTACTATGAGGCACCAGTACTAACCACTGTGCCACCCAGAACTAGCCAACTATGCAAAATAATCTCTATTCTGTTTTGCTCATTTTAGTCTGTGAAACTGAAAAACACTGTGCTTATCTGCACAATCATATGCAATCAAACTGCAACACTTCAGGAGGATGCTGCAGGAAATTGAACATACATATACACAAACAGAGGCAGCAATCAGGGACTATCAAACACAGGAAAAACCACAAAACATTGTGATGAAGCAGCTGCTGCAACAAACCAATCAGTCTAAAATGCTGTAGTGGAAACCACAAGACTGCAGGGCACTTTCCCATCATGCTCTATTGCTGGTGAGAGTGTCCCACAGGTAGCGGCTGCACAGTTACAGTGTCAATCTACGTATTGCATATGTCCACAGGGAAATACATCAGGGTGGTTGGGAAGCTAATCACACACCATATTGACCTGAGACAGTGATATCTCTGTCACAGATGTTACACTATGGAGGGGAGTGAAAAACAGGAAGCAAAGGATCAGAAGTGTTCAACATCTTCACACCGCTGCTAAAAGTTTGGTCACTCAAGTCTGATGTTCTTTGATAAGCAGCAGAACTTAATTTTTTAATTCTCACTTAGAAGACATGCACAAGAGGTGAAAAGTCTGGCCCCAAGGCGAGGCAGCAGGACCTGCGAAGCCTGGTGGTGTCAGGTTTGCTCGGCCGCTCTGGCCTCCCTCACCTTTCCTACTGTCTCTTGCCCATTTACACTAATCACGTTCACCTGTTCCTCACTCTCTTATCACCAGCTGCACTTGATTAGGTCACTCACTATATTACCCGGTTTCACTGACCAGTTCTTTCTAGTCACTAGGCCAATTCTTCTTCGTGCGTCTTCATTGTTTTTGTATGTCCTTATCCCCTAGCCAGCTTGTTTTGTGTTTCCCCGAAGGACTGTTCCTCCAGACCATGGCTCCACTCTCTCCTCCCAGGCAGGTCAATGCACAGTCACCTATCTTTTTCCACTATTGCCTCCATCTCTCTGTCCCTACCTTCAGTAGCCACCATCACCGTCGACCATCCCATGAGTGACTCCACCTACGCAGCTCGGCCCAGCTCTCCATCTCCTCGCCTCCTGCTGTTGGTCAGACACCCGGTTACTACTCATCTACAGGACTACGTATCATTTCCCTCTGTGTTTTTGTCATTCCCTTGTTCACTGTATATAATAAATCACTGCTTACACCGAAGTCGGCTACCTGGGTCCGCCTCTTTCCTCGTTCGCACACTGACTGGTGCGAACGGCTCCTAACAGGTGGCCAACAGCTTTCCTTGAGTAATTTTATGTTGGAGGGAAGAAATGCATTTGTTTAGAAGTCTCCATAACATGACATGACCTTATAACAACAGTTCATACCCAGTTGGCATGTGGATATGATATGGGAGTCACATCATTTATTTTATTTTGTTTTAACTTGACTGGTTTTATTTACTTATGACTAATGAGGTGTGATAAATACAAGAGTTACACTAATTTTATTGTACACAAGCATTATGGCAATAAACCGACCACACTGAAACACAATTATCACGGAGCAAAACCAGATTTTTGCAGTGGAGCCTACACCCCCCCAACCCCTCCTCTGGTGGCTGACAGTGCCTGTTACTCATGACTTTTGTACTGAACTAAACAGTTTGGAACAGCAGCAGTCTGAACGCACTATTGGACGGAAGATGATCAGTACTGAATGTGTCAACGGTGATGCATTCATTTACTGCTGTAGATACTGAGGTGATCTGACTGTTTCACATCACAAAAGTCAGTGGACCATGTGACTAGGAACCTCTAAACTGGATGAAGTGATGTGGATCACCAAAGTAATTCATGGTTTCCACCTATAGGACTTAGGTAAAGCAGCTCAGACACTCTAAACTACAAATGTCAATGTCATGGTGGTGCTAGAGTCTCTGAGGACCATGAACATCTGTATCAGATATTAAAGCCTTCTGTCCAGTAAAGTTTAACATTTACTACTGTTTCAAAGGCATTTCCAGAATCCTTAAAGACTCCTCTAACCGTTTGTCTATCGCAGTATAAAAAAGATTTTAAACCTATTTGGGGCTATATGTCCTAATCCAACCAAAGACTGTAGCTGAAATAACATATCTCCTCATTTGATTTGTAGAAGGAAAATGGCTATGCAGTATTGTATATGAAATCATGAATATGAACATAAAACCCATATAAAACAGTTTTTGGCATTTGAAGGAACAGAAAATACATCTTTTCTGTGACAGTCACTATGTTTCATATTCCACATGGAGCTCTGTGGTTGTTTAAGTGTTTCTGAATGGAGCGTGTGCATCTTGCAAAATAAAAAACAAAAAAGCTGAAGAAGCTGTTCAGCTGCTTCTGTGTGGATCCGTTATTTCTATTTCCTTTGTTTTTGTGCAGGCCACTGACACAAGATGGACGGTGATTATCTTCAAATGTGCTGCACGCTGGGAAGATTCAAGAGTGAACAGCGCTCGAGTTTATTGCTTTTTATCTCAGCCACATGACAAGGAGGCTGCCTCAATCAGTCTGCTGAGTAGCTCTCTTCAGTCTGCAGATAAGGATGATTTGGATGTATCACTTCTTAGTCACAGTCATGTAAAAGGTAATAAAACCAGATTAAATAAACTCGCTCTCAAAAAAATAAGCCAATTTTCCTCTTATGTTGATTAAAAAGCATTTAGCACAAAAGGTGTTTTGACAATATTTAATTCTTCTACTTTCCTTTTTTTTCCTTTTGCCTTTTTGACACTAGATAGTGAGGATGCAGGCAGGAAACATGACAGAGAAGGGGCAACATGCAACAAGGGTGCACAGCCAGAATCAAAGTGTGGACACTGTACCCACTCAGGTGCTCTTTAAGTGTGGACACTGTACCCACTCAGGTGTTCTGAGTGTTCTTGTCTCTTAGGAGAAAAGGAAGTGCCAAGGGCAGGGAAACTTGACACTGGCAAATCATTTCACATTCCTATTAATGATGCATGTGGCCTGTTTTGATACGTTACGTTTAGATGCCAGTGGACATGACATGTAAACGTTCCACCTTCCTCACCAGTTAGTCTGATTTTGTCTGTCTGCTGTTTGAGCAACTATTGTGTGCTGTTGCGCTGAGCAGCCGTGGCTTTAGCCAAGCTTGATAACTGCCACTGTATTTGGCAGTAAGCAGTCTGAAATCAGGCCATATTGTGGAGGTTGTCCTTAGGCTACCTGAAAGGTCAGCTTTTATTTTTAAAAACAGGTGTCAGTGTCACAGGAAATGTGATTCCCTGCTTTAATGTGAGCGCCAGCTCTGAGCCCGGTCTACCTGATCTGAGCAGTTAATCCCCAAAAAGAACATATAGTGTCAACATCGGAGCACAATCTGACAACAGGTCTGTTATCTGATCGGTTAAATAAAACAATAGTCAGTTTGTCTTTGGACCTGCATGTCTGAAACTCGTATAGCAGCAAATGAAAGCGTTTCTGTCCTACAACAGGAGTTATATTTATTTTATACTAGTTTTATAAATAAATCAGGATTAAATCACATTAATTTAATTATGATGCAAATGTGCAATATTGTTCCTCATTTCAATCTGCAGTCCAGGCTGAAGTTAGACATTAACGAAAACAAAAATATTAAAGTGCATATATAATATAGTAGCATATTCTGTTTGTGCTTAAGTCAACACAGGCAATGTTCAAAAACCAGGATGGCTGAACTTCAGCATCCAAGAGCGGTGACCTGAATGTCCTCAGTATCTAATCTGTGGAAACTCCAGAACCTGTTGGTGGATGTTAGTGGTTGTTGAAGACGAAGGCCGTGTGTGTTTAATTACAGAGAGTTACAGGCATAACCACATTGTAAAGCAGCCACATAGCATTACTGTTATGCTGTAGTATTGCTGTGTGGCAAGTTAACACAAATTATTTAAGAATATGCAACATGAAGTGCTGTATCATGTGCTAATCAAACCCATCCTAAGGTCTAGCTTCCTCTGGGACTCATTGACCACGCAAAGACTCACTTAAATCCCATTTTGGGCAGCACATAGCTCCTCTCCAGCATGACTCAAAGGCACTGACTGACTCATTGAACCTGGATCCTTACAGGTACCCGTACTTCTGAGATTAAAGGCAGAATACTAGAATGTCAACATTCTAGAATTCTGACTTTAATCTCAGAATTGTGTCTAGACACAGATGTGTCTACATTTTAGTGAAAAACTTGTGTAAAAGGAGTGAAAACTGGTAATGAGGACGAGTTAGAGAGAATTATTTAGACCAGTCCAACAGCCTCACCGCTCTAGGTGTGATATCACCACTACAGCCCCCGACTCTGGGAGATGCTCTGACCCAGTCATCTCACCATCACAGGTTGGCCCTTGTTAAAGTCACTCACATCCTTACACTGGCCCATTTGTTCTGCTTCCAACATGTCAACTTTGAGGACTGAATGTTCACTATCTGCCTAATAAACCCCCCACCCCCCCACCGGTGTTGTTTCAAGTTCCAGACATGGAGCAGGACACTGGATGATGTGCTCCAATTACCTTGTTTCAAAATAATGATAATGTGATGACAGGTTCCCTCCTTATGTCAGGAAATTGTCTCCACAAAATAACAGGAAATAAACCTGTTATGTCAGATGATGATCAACTTGAAGTCATGGATACACTGTCATCCTCAGCATATATTCATAGTCTCAGTCATGCTCAAAGCTGAAATCTACAGCCTTCTTCAGATGAGACATCACGTTCCGTATCAGCTCTGCTTTAAATGATCCATAATAATGACACTAAACAGCCACATGTGGACAGAAAGTCCAAATAAAATAAATATCTCAGCTTTAATATCTGGACCAGATGACTGAGACATATTGAGTGACGTCTTTCAGTTTGACTAAAAAGCATGTGAAGGCTCACCCTTCATCTACATCAGAGGACATGATGACAGTCTTTTCCTTTAGCACCCTTCATCTACATCAGAGGACATGACAGTCTTTTCCTTTAATACATCTTCCATGAAGGAAACTGTGCAGTTTGGCCTCTAAGGCTCTACACTATACTGTAGTTGTGTGTTTTTAATGAGACAATATTGCTTTAAGTTAGATTTAGATCCTAACAGACGTCACCACAGTGTTCTCAGGACAGTAATATTCCCAGAAAACTGTCGTGTGCAGTGCGCGTGAAAGTGCGTGGGGCTGGAGGGAGACAGGGAGAGAGAGAGAGAGAGAGAGAGAGAGAGAGAGAGAGAGAGAGAGAGAGAGAGATGGGGCTGCGGGGTGCGCTGGACTTGCACAAACAGGTGCGCGGAGAGCGTGATTGGTCACCTCTGCGTACGAGGGGATGTCTGTCAGCGCACGAAGGTGCGTGCTTTTTAAACTGCTGCTGGGGACCGAGATCAAAGAGCTGAGCCGAAACAAGTGGGCGCAACAATTTTCTCCAAGAAGCGCGCACGTAAAGAGGGCACGAAGAGAAAGAAACGCTGAGACATGAGTCTGCCGATTGTGAGACAACTTTTTCTTTTCTGCTTTTTCTGGTTTGTTGGATGCTGGAGCAAAACAGGTGAGTGATCATAAAGGACTAACAGGTCTCTTAAAACAATAGTTTTTTTAATTATGTGGCCAAAAATTGAAAATTGGTTGATGTGGAATTCTCTTTCTCACAACACTTCACTTAAACTAACCCACCTGGAGTTTCAAACTTCTAACTCTTAGATATAAAAACATTACAGCTCTAATCTCTCATGGTGACGCTGGGAATTAAATGATGATAAAGTTGGAGGAAACCTGCCATTAAACTCCCAGTGAGACTCCATGTGGAGGAAAAACCCCAAGAAAAGCTACCACAGTCTAATAACATACACGTTTAAATGGTTAGTTATTGGTAACTAATGTTAAAACGGTCACAGGTTTAACTATGTCAACATAGAACAATATGACTTATTAGAGAAAGTGACAGGTGAAGTATCAAAGTGTAAACTGTTCTCAGTTAGTGGTAAAAGTACAGAAGTATTAGAATGTACAATAGCATCAGTGGAATTGAAATCAAAATACTCACATAAAGTAAAAGTACCTCAGAATTATACATAAATATAGGAAGCACCTAATTGTGTTTAGTTGTTTCCATCACTGCAGAGTAACACACTCACAGAGACGTCATGATGTACCAGACACATCCTGACTGTGTTACCATTTAAGTTGGACACTGCAGGTCAAGACTCAGTTTGGGTTTGAAACTGGCATCAGCACTTTGGTGTTTTTGTAGGCGGCTGTGGCTCAGGAGGTAGAGCGGGTCGTTTCCTAACCAGACGATTAGAAACTTTAAGCCTGCTCCTGCATCGAGTTGCTGATGTACTTCTATTATAGTGAAGTCAAAGATGTTTGAATCAAGAATTTGGAAAGTTGCTCTAATTGAAAACTATCTGGTATATTTCATATGTTACCAGTTGTGTATTTTGGTGAATAATTGTCCAGTGAGTGAAAATGTTCACGTCTTCTCACGTGCCCTTTGTCCAGATGCCAGTCCTTACGATCAGTGGGAAGATGGCAGCGCTTTAAGAAAGGTAAAGACTTGTCTTTTCATTTTATATTCACTCAGATAATCCCATTATTGTCCTGACAACTGAATACAAGTTGTTTCCTCAATGTTCCTCCTCTAGTCCCGTTATCACATGTAATGTTTAAGTCAGTTAATGATAAATCATTTTCAGGTTGCGAGTAAAAGAAGAAATGTTATTGTGAGTTTATAAAGAAAATAGATGGGGAGTCAAAAAGGAGTGCTGGTTGTTGAGTCCTCAGTGACTTAATCATTCATCAGCAGCTCTACCACAACGTTCCTGTCGACAGTGACTCTCCTGGCTGCTCAGTCACAGAAGGTGATCCTCACCACCGATGGTCTGTTTAAAGGACAACAGATCAGACTGATGTGCGTGAACATCAGTCCAAATCCTTGGTGCAGCTATGTGAGAGAAACAAAACTGGTCATGACTTTAACGTCTGGGACGCAAAGATTTTCTTGTGACTCCATTCACAGCTCAGACAGTCTGACCAGTCAGGTGTCTTTATGATGGAACCATTACATAAACTGCTGTGGTCAATAGTGAGGTGGAGATATTGTGTTGCATTTACTGCCCATTATCAATTCATAACTAACCGTGTTGCCTGCAGGTCCGAGGCATCCACAGCGGTGATTTGAACGACATTTTGTGGAAAGACCAGAATGAGGTGGGTGAGGAGCAAAACCCCCAAAACACTCTAAAGGAACATACAGTAATGTAACAGATATACAATGTCACTGTCTAAATTCACTGTGACGTCTTGATAGAATTACTGATAACACACGACTAGTGCGACTGTTACCTTTCAAGTTTCAAAACATGAAACCTAATATTCTGCTCAGTGTCTGACTGCTTTGTTTAAGGCTGTTAATGTGTAATGATACGTACTAAAACACTTTGAGAGCAGACTGAGGGACTCTTTCTTAGGTGTGGTTATTAAGAAGTGATGCAACAAACGGGGCACAGTGGTTTTAAAACCTAATCAAAACCTGAATGCTGGCTTTGGATCAGAGGCTAGAAATGAGCCTAAGTTCCCCTAAGTTCATGTCACCACTGCTGTGGCCCAGGTCAGGCTCAACATAAAAACGACACCCCCCCTTAATCTGTAAATAATCTGTAAATGAACTGTCTTGTAATTTCTACATAGTAGCCAAGATAGGTTGAGAGAGAGAAGGAGAGAGAGAGAGAGGGAGGGGGGGGAGAGAGGGAGGGGGGGGGGGGGGAGAG
>NW_018128198.1:761865-774232 GCF_001952655.1 Monopterus albus | reverse complement strand
AGAGAGAGAGAGAGAGAGCTACTGAGAAGAACAGCCATGAGATGGAGCAGGAGGAGCAGAGCACTGGCCTCTCGTCTGTCAGTGGTGTGACAGTGGTACAGTGATAAAGTCAGTCTAATGACCTATGACCTTGGCCATAGTAACGACAATCTCAGCTACTGAGGCTGTAAACATCGTCACAGCTTTAATAAAACTTTTCTGTAAAAGTTCAGGTCACCACTGTTGTGCCCCGGCTCAGGCTCAACATAAAAACGACACCCCCCTTTTCCCAGCACCCACAAACAACCACAACAACAGAAATTAAATTCCTGGAAATGGGACTTTTATATTGGCAAACCTTTCGAAAAATTAAAAAAGGTAAATAACATCAAGGTGAGTTTGGGAAAACAATAAACGTAACAAGCTAAATGGGATCTCCCTGGTCAGGACAGTCTTACCTGTAGCTCCTGTCCCAGAAAGCAGGACAAAAAGATGTCAAACAAAAATGGTAACCACGCCCCGACAACGATCCCAAAACATAAGATGATTATTATTTAAACCAGACTCACAGTGTGCTTGGCTGGAGGTCTGTAGGTGTGACGAGGTGAGCCTCCACAGACCTGAGGTCAGCCAGTCTTTAAGCACCTGTGCCGGGAGCTGCAACCAATCAGCTCCTGGGCAACACACACACACACACACACACACACACACACTCATTCAGTCTAACCAGCTACTTCAAGTGCTGCAGCTTGCCTTTAGGAATTCACACACATCCACAGAACACAGCACACAGGGGAAATTAAGGTACAACAAATCACAACCACTGGCAACCACCAGCCTCCAGACATCCCAACCCAGAGCAGAAATCTTAGTACATCGGCTTAAAATGTGAGGAACCATAAAACAGGAATACAGTATAACTACAGCTTCACTGTGTGATTTTTCCTTCTACTATTAACCTCAAATTGTGTTTCTACACAGCAACAAGTCCAGAATGTTTTCAAAAGAGTAAGTGTTTGTCCACAGTTGTGTTCATTTCCTATTTCTGACATTTGTTCAACAGTAGCTCATTGACTTTATAACTTCGCCTTTGTTTCAGTTCCTGTTTCATTACTCCAAAGCACGCAACTCTGCAGGAGCTGTGCAGCAAGAGGTGAGCAGAGGAACAAAGAGTCATCTTACTGGATGGCTTCAGTCAGGTTTCGCAACACTTACGGTCACTTTGTGCAACAGTGGTGGAAAAAAAGAACATAACACATCTGCTTGCAGCTTAGAGGCTGATCTATAAAAGATAAGGGCTCATATAAAAACATTAAAGACCATGTTTATATCCCAAGTCTTGTGTCTTAGTTCTGCCCGTGTAAGATACAAGGAAAAATGCAAAGGAAACATAAGAGGACAGGACTCGAGGAAACACGTTATTAACATCAGATCCTTCATTTGAAGTGTCCCATTACCAGCTGAGTTCTGATAAAGGGACATGTCAGTTCACACTCACACAAAAACATCTGCAAAGGATGGTCTCATGTATCCTCAGTCATGGCTCCTCCAGCAGCCTCTTTGCTCCTCGGCTCTCAGAGCCAATATAAGAAACGTCATCAGTCCCTGTTTGGCTGGAACGACTTTCAGGTCGACCTAGAGCATAAGAACAAATTTATGAGACCCCAAGATGCATGAAACAGAATCCAAATTCACTTATTCTTGATTCTTGCTCGACCCGGAAGTCACTCCAGTTCACCAAGGAATGAGGAGGTGGTCTGAAGGAACTATATAACAGTATGAACAGTATCAACACTGATCAAACTCCACCCTCCGTTCCCTCAGATGACCAACCTGTCAAGCAGCAGGTCATGATGAAGCTAACTCTTCTCTTTCCTCCTCTAGTCTTACCCAGTTCACCCACTGATGCAACTTTCACCCAAACTTTCCCAGAGGAGAAAGAAGAAGGTGGTGCGTTTGGTGAGTAAACTAAACACCCACAGACTGTGTTGGTCTGTAGCTGAGAGTTTTTATAAAGCTGAAACATACTGAAGGGAGAAGAAACATAAGAAACAGGCATGTCAAAAGATGACTGAAGATGTACAACAGGCACCTGGAGACAACCGTGGTTTAGGTGGGATGTTGAAATATGAGAGGAGGATTACCTCAGTTCAGTTAGGACACAGGAAACTTTCTTTGGTTGGCTTCAAACCTCTTTACTGTAGCTGGCGACACCTTGTTACAGACTCCCTTTATGTGTCAGTTTTGAGCAGCTCAACCAATGACTTTCTCCTTTTTGTTTCATCTGAGTATCTGTTAGAGGCCTGAAGAGGTAAAAGGATCCAGTAGTTAAAAGACCAGTTTAACATTTTGGGAAATGCACTTCTTACTGGGAATTATGTAGATGAAATGATCAACAGCAGTTTGTCTGGAAACAATGAGCCTGCTTGTTTCTCCAAAGGTAACACGACCCATAAATCAGCACCTCTAAAGATAAATAACATGTCATAGCTCTGTTTTTTATTGCTTCATGCAGTTCTTCTGTGTCAAGCTAAGCTAACCATCTTTGGGCTGTAGCTTCATATTTAACAGAGACGAGAGTGATACTAGTGTTCTACTGCACAGAAGCCTCTTCAGGCAAACTTGATTTGTGGTATTGGGCGGTATAAATAAAATGCACCCTGACTCCTTGTCTTATTCTCTGCTTGAAAGGAACTAAGCATGTTTCCCAAAAGGCTCAATTGTTCCTTTAATAAAACAAACAAAACAAAAAGTCAATGACACCAATGTTCAGGTTCAATTTACTGCTGACACTGACTCCGTCTTTTTCTGTCTTGCTAACAAACCAGAAGATTCGAGGGCTGCCGGGGGGGATGTTGTAAAGAAAAAGAAAAGGAAATCAGATGTAAAAGAAGAGCAGCAGGCCGCTTCGCCTGTGGACATCACACCCAACAATGACCAATGGAGTGACACAGCATCTTCAACGCCTCACCAGACAGGAGCATGATTCTTTGTTCAGAGAAAATAAATTATTGTATAGATGGAGAAATAGCACTGCACTGCCATGTGTCTTCCTGCTTCCAAATGTCCATCGGTGTAAGTGAAATGTTCACTATTACACACAAAAAGGGCGTCACACAATACAAACACATTGCTCAAAAAAGCTCTTAAAACCAGGCAACGATGACGGTGGCAAAGAGGTGAACTCACGTTTAATCTAGCAGATTTTAATTTACATGTACATTGTGACAAAATTATCATGAAACAATAAAAAAAAGATTAAATTTGTGTTTGATGCTTTTGTAAAAATTCAGGTGATGGAGTTGGATATTTATTGTAATTACAAAGGGGTTATTGTTGTGTTGTGCAACGTTCTCATGGAGCTGTACAGGTGTGATTCTCTCCAGCCAAGCGTCCTGTCAAGGTGCCGTGAGCAGGACTGAGCGCCATGGTTACAATATGGCATGTACTTGTGGATAAAGGAGGCGCCGTCCCTGCAAACCATTCAAGGTCCTTTGAGTGTTTCCCATGTAGCAGCCACACGGTCTTTCTGGTCTGGTGTGACATTTCCTCTAATCGTCCTCGTCCTCAGAGTCACTGTCCTTTCGTACAGGAAGCGAACATCTGATTGATGACATTAGCTTGTCTTCAATTTGCTTCTTGGGGTTTTCCTCCAGGTCCGTCTTCACCGCCCCCGTCTCTGATAACCTCCACTCTAGCTCTGGAAGACAGACAGGACACATTACACACCCTTTCCTCAGGTGTACTGAATGTGACTGTATTCAGGGTTTAGTAAACAATATACTGAGTTTAAAAAACTAATATTTTCCATGGAGAAAATGAAACAATAGCTGCTTGAAGGGATTTCAAGTTTCCTCCTACCTTCGACTTTGAGGTTCATTCCCCCAAAGACCAGCGGGCCGATGAACTGAGCCTTCATCTCCCCCTCAAAATAGACAAAGATGGTGGGCAGGTTGCGGTCGGGGTAGTTGGGGATGCAGGTGGTGGAGATGGACTTGAGGAACTTGGTCTGGGGAAACTTCCTGGCCAACGCGCTCAGATGCTGGTTGATGAGGGAACACAGAGGGATGCTGGGAAATGACAAGAGTGGACAGGAAAGCGTGGACAGAGCTGTTAGTGCTGCACTATCAGTTTGTTTTGTGAGAAGAAAACAGTGAAATGTTCCCAGAACTTGATGTGATGTCTTCAGATCGCCCAACGGCCCAAAACAAAAGACATGCAATTTACAAAGGAAGATTATCGTTTGAATGACAACTATCAAAATCGTTGTCATTCATCTGATGCATTAATCAACACGTCTTTAAAACAGCAACACTAAAGGTAGTATTTAAACTGTCAGAGCTTTGGGTTTTAAGTCCTGCACAGCACGTACACTCACATCTTCTACCATAAAGGGTTTTGGATTCATTTCCCAGAAACAGATTTTTACAACAAACAGTTGTAAACATAAAGTGGATGAGTTTTGACTTACACCTGACATTCCAACAGCCACAACAAATAAAATAGTTCATATATCACTTCACTGAATAGCACACATCTGAAAAGTTGATTGAAAAACTAAAAAAGGTAGAACTTAAGAGATTAGAAGGTGCATTCACTTAAATCTCACAGCAGCATAAAACCTCATGTAGGAGGCCCTACCCCTGTTTGTAGAGGTGCAGCACCACCCAGATCCCCTCTCCAGCCTTGTTCACCTCCTTCACATAGTCCTGCGCGGAGATTTCTCCCATCTCCCCAAACACATTCTTCATCTGAGTCGCCTTCCACTCTGCAAGACGCTTCTGTCTGTGAGGAGACAACTCACATCAGTACAGACAACATAATGTAGACTGACTAGAGTCTCAATCCACTCCAGTTATTGCCATGAGAGCTTCAGTCACATTCATAGATTCATATGTGAGCTGGATAATTTGGCATCAATTTGTGAATTCTTGTGAAGGATAACTTTGCACCAAAGGAAATGGTAAGTAATTTGCAACTAAAATATCTGGTAGTATGTGTTAATCAACACAACCACAACACACAGTCTGTCTGGTTTGGTGACTCTACGTTGAAACTCAGGCCAATAACAAGCATTTTTTTCTGCTTGTGTTTTTCCTGGAAACTCACCTGTACATCTCCATGGCAGCCTCATCATCTTCACCAAATTCATCTTCATTCTCCTCCAGTTCTTCTAGTGTCATGCTCTCATATGTTTTAACTGTTCAGAGAACCAACAACAACAGTCACAGGGGCTGATGTTACATGTTCTAACACATGGTGATGAGCTGAATCGGATCAAACTATCATAGACTGAACTCTTTCAGAAATATCAAATTGCATGTTTGATGTGTTGAGGTTTAATATGTTGTAAATCTGTATGGCTGCCATCTTGGCCAGGCCTTCCTTGAGAAAGAGATACTGATCTCGACAGGATTTTCGACAGGTTAAATAGAAATATTAAATAAATATCATTTACATGGTTTTCAGTGGTACAAATAAAACAAACATACAGGCTGAATTGATTTGGATGACACTTTTAATGATGCTCTGTAATGAGGAAACATATCTCCCACATCAAAAAACAAAACACTTTGATATTTATCCCAACCTGTCTCACTTACCGACGGAGTGTTCTTGGAGGCCCAGCTCCTCCTTTTCATCATCTTTAGGTATCTCTTTGGGAGGAAGAATGCCTTTCTTCCTCAAGATATCATTCCACTCTGTGTCTTCGTTCGGGTCCTGGGGAGAAAACAAAGCATATGTACAAATACCGTTATACACAGGCTTTTAGCTCTGGTATGTGGCATATTTTTGTTTCTGTGGATCAGTGACAAATTTCCAAAGTCAGGGTTTAATTTATATTCTGTGCAAACTCCCTACACAGGTTTATCGCTCCAATTGATTGAAGGACAGGGACTGTAAGCTAAAAAAAAAACGTAATATACTCACTCTTAAAACTCACCTCATCCCCTCTAAACGAGACACCAGTATTAAAAATATTATACCTGAATCCACTGACACAGAAATACGGCGATATCAACAGTGATCCTCTTATTTATTTTCCACAGACAAGTGGACAGTGTTGCTAAGGTGCTGTTTAAAAAACAGTGAGTGCATAAGGACACTCGTTCCTGCACAGGATATGTTTGTTAGCACAAACTATGTGGACTTCTTGTGGATCACATGTCAACAAGCTTGTACAAACCCTGGATTGGACTGAAACTGTGACCCCTGTAAGTCTCTGTGCCTGGGGTCCTTTTTAATTTTAAGTACACTTTGAACAGAACAAATATACAAATTAACATATGAAACTGTTGACTTATACTCCACCTGTTAGTCTAGTCCAAATTTGACATGTCTAGATCAGAGACTACATTGGATGATTTATTATTTGGGTGTCAACTACGTTAAACGGGGAAAACACAGTGAGGTTGACTCTTTATTCTTTGACAAATAGAACAAACATTACACAACTTAAAAGCTTTAGTAACGTTATATTTAACGCCCTTCACAAACATAGGTGGGTCAAATACGACACGTCGGTCGCTTAGCATTGTCCTGAATCGTTTCATATTTAGTACCAGCTAATGTCAACGTCTCCTCTTTGTTGCTTTTGGCAGGTCTGGGGGATTAAGTACTGGGCTACTTAATACAACTAACATCGGAACTGTCGGCTACACTACTTAGCTACATTTTAACACTGTGCTCTAAAATTATCTCAACGTACTAGACCGAAGTTAAATGTTCCCATCCACTAACGTTAGATCTAACTGTTTTAAAATCTTATAAAACGTTACCAACCTGCATTTTGACAGATAAATCTATCCTCTAAAATCACACCACCGTTCTCCTCCCAGACACGGAAACAAAAGGACTGCACACAGACGTAATCCGACAGAAAACAAAAATCTATGCTTGTGTCATAACCACAAAATACGTCTAGCGTTGGAATAAAATCATCGTAACGACACATACATTAAGTCAAACACAGACGTTATAAATAGATGTTTTTTTATGAAACTACAGATCGGTCATTTCTATTTTAAAACACGAGGAACACATCATTTATCAGTGGGACAATAATAAAAGTAACACCAACTTCCCGTTGAGGCTCAATACGACCATATAAGGAGTGGGAGCGCAACATTTCATTTGTGGCTGCTGACACGTGCTGTTTACACACATTGGTCTTTCTATAGTTGCGAGGACACTCATTGACATAATGCATTTTTTAACCAGGAGTCATTACAACTGAATACCTAACACAATATTAACCTGAACTCTAAAACCGGGTCTTAACCCTGAAAAACTCTTTTGAAATTGTGAAGACTGGCTAAAATGTCTTTATAATAAAGTAATGTCCTCACAGCAATTGTACAAAACTAAATTTTAGCCACAAAACCATAAAAGACAGACAGACACACATCCTTGTAGGCATCACTTACAGGGTCCATACATAGACTTACATTCACCTTAACCAAACCCGGAACTTGCTATAACGTTACTGTAACCCAGTAAGTGGAAGTAAATTGTTCACATTATACTATTGCCAGCAAACCCTTATTTTGGCAGCATATTTTATTTTTGTAGTACTTTGAAGTGGTTCCTGTTGAGGAGTTTCTTAGTTCCGAAAAAAAAGAGGAAAAGACAGTGCTGCAGAAGGAGGGAAAAACATGAACCTGGTAATACATTGGGTTGAGCATTACTGTTGTAACCTATCAGTGTTATTGAACGTGATGTTATATATGGCCATATAAGAGAAGAAGTAGATTATAAACCGCAAGTTTGTTATTGTACAGGTTGGGTTTTTTTAGAACCACCTGAACTCACTGGATTTGGATCTTCGATTTGGATCATCTTTCTCCTTGACGAAGGAGATGGCGAGCCGTAATGGGACCAAGATATGGGATGAACCAAGAAGGAGCCCATGTTTCCTTCAACCTTCTGGAGAGTGTGCACCTGTGCGGTGGGCCCACTTAGTTTCATAACTTGATAAGGGGAGAATTGACTGGTTTGACTGTTATAACGGACCTGGGACTATATTGTGACTGACAGATTGACATTTACGCATGCGGGATGACGGTATAAACTCACAAACTTGAACTGAGGGATATAGCAGGATCTGGATTACCCTTAAAGGGACCATTTTTTCCTTCAAAGAGAACTGTTCAAATGTGATGTTTGGATCATTTGGGTTGAATGGTTGAATAATAATTTTTCCATGTTACCCTACTGCTTAGCTCCAATTATTTTCATTAACCTGTCCTTTTGAGCCTGGATACTGGTCCGAACTGGACCAGAACTGGTGACTTCTTGTCCCCGCAAAGCAGTGTGCGCCCGGTGTTCCATCCCCACAAGTATATATAAACACACCCACATTGTTAAGGCACTCCTTTTTTAAAATGAAATAAAAAATCACATCCACAGGGCACGAGGAGTCACTGAATGGTTTGATGAGTCTGAAATGTATGCGAATCATATGCTGTGGACTTCACAGCCACCAGATCTCAGCCCAGTTGAACACATATGGGAGATGTTGAAGTGACACGTTAGACAGCGTCTCAACCACCGCCATGTTTATCCCTCCAGTGGAGTTCAGAGACTTGGAGAATCAATGCCAAGGTGCACTGAAGCTGTTGTGGTGGCACGTGGTGGTCCAGCACCTAAGTGGGACTCTTTATGTTGGGTTTTCCTTTCATATGTCACCTGTCTCATTTTACTTGAAAATGAATGTTCTTTGGAGAAATAGTTGCATTCCAAGGAATAATGAGGGGCATCCTCTGATATTTGACACCTTATACACAGAGTAATCTGTCAGGTTTGCCCGGTTGCACCTCCTTTCTCACTCCCCTCACTCTGTTTTCTCTCCCTTTACCTGATTACTCTATCCTTTAGAAACTAATCTATGATCTGTAGTTTCATAAAAAAACATCTATTTATAACGTCTGTGTTTGACTTAATGTATGTGTCGTTACGATGATTTTATTCCAACGCTAGACGTATTTTGTGGTTATGACACAAGCATAGATTTTTGTTTTCTGTCGGATTACGTCTGTGTGCAGTCCTTTTGTTTCCGTGTCTGCAGCCGCTCCTTCGGACCACGGACCTCCTCCACTCTGCTCTTCACCACCCTGCAGGTCGATGCACAGTCTACAACTCACCGTATGTACTGTTTCTGTTTGTCTTCAGTAGCATCAAACCCAACCAGTCCAGGAGTGAGTCCCAGTGTCCTCAGCCCGGTCCTCTTTGCATAATCTCCATCATTAACTGTGTACACTCCTAAGCTCGACACCCGGTCCCTGTATTATTCACCTGTTCATTTCTTGTCACTTATACATCACTGTAAATAAACTACACTGTCTGCATCGAAGTCAGCCACCTGGGTCAGTCTATTTTTGTGACTCGCTCACTTCTGTGTTCGAGCAGTCTTAACGCAATCAATCTGTTAACATATCTATAAATAATGATTATAATATAATTCACAAAAGTAAATGACATTACAGGTCTGTGTCAAAGGATTCATATCAATGTAGTTTACACTGAGTGCACAATGTTCATTTTCCATAAATAAATGAACACAAAGTGACTGACACACAACAATCGGGCGATGTTATTTCAGCAGGCCCACTGCTGGTTCGGATTCTGAACCTGGAAATGTGTCGTCTGACGTGCTTTGTTTACTTGATAGGAACTGTGAGGAACCAGGGCGCACACACATGCACTGCACAGAGGGCAGGCAGTGTGTATGTGTGGAGGTGGGTTAACATCATGCACCCTTACACATTTTTCCTGATGTGCCCTGGCTTAATCAGGCTGTGTAAACTATTGGCTCATGATGATTTATTCAAGGTGATCCAGGGCACACTAGAAGGAGTTTTTTTTTTTTTAAGGGTTTGGGTGTCTGTGTCAATGTATGTAAGAAAAAAACAGTATTTTATTATGGCACAAGAGCTCATTTTATTTTAAAAGTGACAAATAACCACTGAGAAACATTATAATATATACTTCTGTTGTTGTCTTTTGTTTCTATAAAAGACAGATTCACATGGCTGCCTTAAAACAACAGTCAGGTGCTAGTTGAAACATTGAAACAGGATTTGCATATTGTAATCAGCATTCAACCTGTAGAACTAGCTGAGCTGTGGACAGACAGTAACACAAAGAACCTTGATTTGTTTATTACAGGTTGCTTTTGCACAATGACTGCGGATTTTGGGCCTTAAACAGCAGAAAATAACAGGATATTTTGTGCCTTCAGGTCTTTTTAATTATAGTGAATGGATTGAATTTATACAATATCAGTTTCATAATAACCTATTAATAGCACCTGTGCGCTGCTGTTTTCTTAACAGCCAATCACGGGACGGCTAGTGGCTTTCAACCGGAACTGGCGAAAGAGAAAGTCGGCTAAGTACGGAAAGGGAAGACAATAATAGTGAAGAGGTGTCACTCTGTCCCTGTTTTTCAAGAACCAGAAAAGTCATTAATTTATTTTTGTGTTTATAAAATGGTTCGTCTTTATTTATTAGTAGTAGTAGTAGTAGTAGTAGTCCACACTTTGAGAATTCAAAAATTAATTTATATATGCTGCATGGGGTTTATTTATTTTATTTTTTACATTTTGTAGACTAAAGCATCTTGTGTTGTGTAACTGATAAAAAAAAAGTTTATTGCCTTTTGTGAACACCAACAAGTTTCAGCCTATTATGGCACATTTTTGCCAATATCTTCATATAAGAAATTTGCTATAAAATTAAAAAATAATTCACTCAAACTAAAAGATTTATTATATATACAATATGTATTGTTCTTGGCAAAATGCTAACAAAACAGTTACCAAAAAAATCTTTGACGACTATTAATAATACTTTTTATGAGCAAAACAACACAAAAGATGAAAATGTGAAATTCAGCTGAGTAAAAAATGAAGATAAACTTTACATCTGAAAAGGGAGAAATATTTATTACAGTAGGTGTAAATGTTTTTATGTTTGACTTTAAGGTCCTTGTTTAATTTTTGTCAGTGTAACAGCTTTACAATTACACTGATGAATTTGTGTTGTTGTTGTAGACATTTGTCCCAGTGTCTCTGGATGAAGGAGGTGTCTTAGCGCCACTGTTTGAAAAACTCCAATCCCATAGAGGCTTTACATAAATAATATCAGTATCATAACACCATGGGGGTGATTTAATGGGATAATGTACGATTCTGGGATCTGGGGAAAATTGTTTCATTTTCTTTTTTATAAAACTGTGGGAACTCGATACAGCAACAGAGTGAGTCATCGTCCTTTATAGATCAGCTTTGGTTGGGGAACACAGCTGAGCTGCTGCAAATCGGTGGTGTAGGAGCAGACTAGAAGGGCGAAGTGTGAAACCTGCAGCTGTTGGGAGTGCAGGACAATCATGGGGGAACCCGAACACCGGCCGCTGTAGTGGGGTCGATCAAGCCGGTCCAGAACCGGAGCCAGGCGCAGGAAACTGAGACGGCGGAGGGCCCTCCCTGCTGGAAGAAATGTGGCTAAAACCGGAGGAAGTTCTCCTGAAAAACGCTCTGAAACTCTGGGTGACCGAGAGAAGCAACGACTTCTTCCTCTTGCAGAGGAGGAGAGGCCACGGAGA
The DNA here is from genome assembly GCF_001952655.1 of Monopterus albus. Lineage (NCBI taxonomy): Eukaryota > Metazoa > Chordata > Actinopteri > Synbranchiformes > Synbranchidae > Monopterus > Monopterus albus. Next base: position 762,649 of record NW_018128198.1, on the reverse strand, counting down.
GCCAACAGGCAGGATCACAGGTAAACAGCTGTAGCCTCACCCAGCCACGATAAGAGGCAAAGGCCAGGACCACAGGTAAACAAAAGTACACTGGAGAGGCCAGAGAAGGCAAACAGCAGGTAAACAGGCCACACAACAGGTAAACAGCAATATAGCAACAAAAGTAACCGTACTGGAGGGATACAGTTAGAGCTCTTACACCACAATGTAGTGAAATCCCGGATTCTTCCAATCCCAGGGTCCAGAGGAAATTCCCAGATCCACATCCACCACAGTCTCTGCGTCATATATGACAACATAAACCAAGCCTATAAAAAAATGAACAAAAGAAATTCAGTGACTGTAACAAAAATGCTTCTGAACCCTGCTTTTAACTTGTTCTGTTTCTATTTTAACTGCTTCCAGTTCTCTCATATTTATAATAAGAGTCCTGTCCTGTACAGACAAAAAGAAAACTACAGTAACCACAGTCCTAAATTCAAGGGGAATATTCTTGCGTTTGAAGAATCCCCATGTCTACACTGACCTCTCGCTGTCATTTCCTGTAGGAGAATTACAGGTTTTGTCTTCCTGTGGGATTGTGTTGTATTAAATGATGGAAATGCTTCAGACACTGAGCCTGGACCTAAAGTTTTCAGCCTGCAGAACCAGTTCTCTCCCTGTATTTGGTTCTGAACAGACTTCAGACCACATGCCAGCTGCAGCTGGTGCCCGTCTGGCTGAGTTACAGCTCGGCCTGTTTGCTGTTTCCTCAGTCTCGCTTCCTGTTTTGAATCTGCACAGC
>NW_018128198.1:756214-761814 GCF_001952655.1 Monopterus albus | reverse complement strand
GATAAGTGATGTGTTATATATTATCTAACCAGGCAAACGGCTCGTATGGTGTCTTCTTCTTGCTCTGTCTTCTTCCCTGTGGAGAAACCCAGACACATAAGAAAGAATAGTAGGAACTTCCTGGCTGGGTTTTTACTTGTGTTTGTTCCTGTGGTTCCCATAGCAAGAAGGGTCAAGGGTCACCTTGTTTAACAGTAACTGATTAAACAAATTTCACTTTGGCATTCTTGCCACACAGGTGGAAAAAAACACAGCAGAAGTACAGTGTTGGTTTTATGGCTCAGATTAGATGGTTTTTTTATGTTGAAAGCAGAACATGGAACTCAAAGTGGTGTCACAGCTGTGAAAACACACCCTATCACACCACTGATAAACTCTGAGAAGGGCTGGACAACTAAACATCTGCAGCCGATCACATCTTCACACAGTACTTGTTTTATGTTTAACTAAATACTTCTCTCTATCAAGTTTAAAACAACTTTTTGCCCGTCTTTAATTTTCACGCCGTTAACAATTTACCCTTAATTTATTATTCTAACTTGAAAAAACAAAAGAAAAGGGATCAAGATGATCAAGTGTGATGCATTCAAAGCAAACAGACGTTGCAGTTCTGTAAGTGTGAATCCAGGCTTCGTAAAGGTCGACCGCAGCCTCTCTGTCTCCACAGCAGTGTGACCATCCACTGAGGAAGGCGATGTTTCACAGTGACTCCCTTTTCTGGAGAGATGACCAGTGTAAACCTCGTCTGGGCTCTGTGCTGACAGGCGGATGGTTGTGCGTTGCCAGGCTGCCTGGTTCACAGCTGTAGGCAGCTCGGCCTTGGCTCTAAGATGTGGTTTACAGTTGGCTCGGACCCAGATCTTTGTGGTTGAGGTGGCTGTATGTCTACACCTGTACACCTGGGTAGGTTTGTGCCACATTATGTTGGCTCAGGAGGTAGCACGCTCGTTTCCCAATCAGAAGGCTGGTCGCCCGAGTCCTGGTCTCCCCACTCCACATATCAAAGTGTCTTTGGGCAAGACACTGAACCCCCAGGCCCCTGGTGGCCCCTGGTGGCCCCTGACAGCGCCACCATCAGTAAGAAATTTTCCCATGGAGATTAATAAAATGTAACAAATAAATATATCCTGTACTTTCATGATGTAAAATGAACAAAACGTGTCCAGAGGAGTTGGATATGTCATTACGCTTGGGGAGGCAGTGAGGGGTTATAACATACTAAGTTTATATTCAGGCCTGTTTCCATTGGTGGAGAATGTCCTGCTATTATTCAGGTCCCCCAAGAGAACACTGTTGATGAGATGGTCTCACAAAAATACCTTGTGGAACATTTCTGTGTTATTGCCCATGTCTAGTGAGGGGTTATTGCACATATATTCTCACATTTGCCACATTTTGGTATTTGCCATCAGTCTTACTGAGGCAGGGAGAAAGCTGTTGTAAAGTCTAGTTCTGTGTGTGATGATACCGTCTGCCCTGCTGTGCCTGAGGCTGTACGTGCAGTTTCTGTGTCTGAGCAGAGAGTGAGCTGGGAGGAGTTTTCCAGTAAAGTTTTGATGTAATACTCCCAGTTAGCACAGAGCTGAAGGTAACACAGTCTGCTACAGCAGTTCTGTGAAACATGCTCAGGTTGTGTTGAGACTGTTTTAGAGCAGTGTTGATTTTGGAAGATGAAGCCTGTGCTGGTGTTGAATGGTACCGAGTTTACATTGACAGGTGTTTCTAATATTTTGCCCACCATAGTTCAGTCAGTGAGACTAGGCTTTTGTTTTTGCTTAGTGTGCCACATACACTGTCAAATGACTTTCAGCATTAGTGGCTTTTGTTGGGGGCTTGAGACCGTTTCACTGAGATGTTCACTGGACTCAAACACTGCTGCTGCACTGTGTGGGAGAACCCACGTTGCTTCCTCAGCCTCTTCTTCCATGTCTGGCACACGCAGTCAGCTGAGATCTGAATGCCCTCATCTTATCCAGACATAACTAGTGGTCGACAAATTAATGGGGACTACAGATGATCACAACTCAAAGTGGCCGATTCAAGCACTGAACCGGCCAATAATCAGCCTCCAGGGGAGATCGGTCATGGCTACAACACAGCTCCGTGCTTCATCATATCCAGCGCCAGTTGTAAAGTTTAAGTGTGGAGGTCCTTTAATAAACGTTTGTGAATGAAATAGATTCTTTATTGTTGATGATTTTCCTTTCTGGAACATTAGAAGTTGATCTTTTAAACCCACATCATCGTTCCTTTCTTCTGTGAATGCGTTGAGGAGAAAAAGCAGCGTGAAACATGAACAATAAAGCCAATTCTTTCTTCTACTTTTGGCTGTTCCCATTAGGAGTCGCCACAGCGAATCGTCTGTCAACAACCACACACACCCACATTCGCTCCTATGAGCAATTTAGAGTCATCAATCAACCGAAAGCTGTCTTTGGACTGTGGAGGGAAGCCGGAGTACCCAAAGAAAACCCATGCAGGCACAGGGAGAACATGCAAACTACGCACAGAAAGGGCTCAAACCCAGAACCTTCTTGCTGTGAGGCGACAGTGCTAACCACCACACCGCTGTGCCGCACACTAATGCTAGTTCTTTAATAGTGTAAACTATGATAAGCCTGTTCGTGTAGCAGATTGTCTGTCAAGAATCTCTGATGGTAGTTGAACATAATAATTAGTTTGTTTCTCTTTTAAAAGTGTGAACATGTGACGTTAGCTGAGAGTGTTTCATGGCAGAAGCTATGACACCTTCCATTTTAAGGCAGTGAATTGACTGAGTTGATGAGGAAGAACCAAAGCACCACCCAGAGAGCAGTTCTGGAAAAGCATGATGCGGATTAGCTGCGTCTCAGGAAGATGATGACAGCAGCCTTTTGAGGCCGAGCTTCAGCCTGTTTAGAGAGTGTGGAGCCATGTGTTCTCGGTCTGTTTCTATCTGCTTGGTGATTGAAATGCATGGAGTCGCTCAACATCATCGATGCTTAGAGGTCAATTTTAGTCCTCTGAACATCTGTGGGGTTGATTGCAGCTGTAGACATCATCATCGAGTTTCCTCTAAACAGAGTTCCTGCTGGGTTGTAGAGTTAACACCGTACTGATTGGCTGATTTAGTGAAGAGACAGGAGTCCGGTACCTTCCTGATTATACACCGAGGTCCTGTTTTTAAATGAGACTCATCTAAACTGTAATAAGGTTTGTTCCCTCCTTGCTGCAGCGCTGTTTCTACTGCTCGCTGTGCCTCTGTGTGGATGCAAATATGTGTTTTAACAGAATACAAGGCCAACATCCCAGCCAGACAGGGTTTCTCCACTTTAAGGAATAGTTTAATATTGATTTCTGTTTAGCCTGAAGAATAATTGCATCAAATTCAATGAGTCAGTTTCTTTGAAAAAATGAAGAGGTGAAATTTGACAGCGATTGAAAACAAGTGATGAAGACCTACAGTGGAAACAGACTTTTTCCCTTTATGGATTATATTTTATAAAGTTGCCATTTTTGCCCATCAGTAATGGCAAAGTGAAGACCTGTTCAGTGATTTTTGTTTTGTCTCTGCAGGTCTCCTGGTAGGAGCGCTGGACACAGTGCTGGACTCCAACGCCAGGGTCACACCCTTTCGCATCCTCCTCCAGGTTCCTGGCTCCCAGGTCAACTGGGTAATCGCCAGCGGTGAGTCTCCACCTCCCCCGTCTTTACTCTGGCTCTCTCGTGTATCATTTTGGTGTTTTGTCTGTGCGCTTTCTGTTTTTTTTTTTTTTGTGATCTGCGGTTTGGGTTGACCTGAGACAGTTTCCATGTTTTTCTGTCTCCTGGACTTGCTCAGTATAAGTGCCTGCCCTGTTTTGTCTATATGTCCGTCAGGAGCTGCCATCGAGGAGGTGAATAAGCACTGGGACTGGCTGGTGCACAACCTGCTTCACTCTCTGTCTGTGTTTGAGAACAAGGAGGATGCTGCCAGCTTCGTCAAAGGAAAAGTCAAGGTGAGAAGCCGGTGCTGCCGTGAACACTGTCAGAGCACGAGTCCAGATTCTGTGTTGACCGAGCGTTCCCTGTGGACTTGAAAAAGGATTTAAGGCATTTGTTGGCTCTCAGTCAAGTCGTTGCAAAGTGCACTGATGTAATGAGCGCAAGGTCCTTCCTGTGCAGGGTCTTATTGCAGAGGAGGTACGGGGGCGTCAGGCCGCCCAGGAGGAGGACCCAGAGAAGTTCAGGGAGGTGCTGTTGAAGTTTGAGCTGCGCTTTGGTCTCCCGTCGTCCGAGAAGCTGGTGACGTGCTACTCCTGTTGCTGCTGGAAGGGCCGGGTGCCTCGGCAGGGCTTCCTCTACCTCAGCATCAACCACATGGCCTTCTACTCCTTCCTGCTGGGAAAGGAAGGTCTGTTACATCAAAATGAGGGCTCTGATTTTTAGTCAGTTCCACTGTATACTGTCAGTGTAAATGTTGAACAAATACATGCTTGGATTTTACTTGGAGGTCAACTTAACAGTAACTTTAAAGGGATACTTCACTGAAAACCTGTTATTGGGGCAACAAATACTTCCATGATTTTGGTTTGAAAAGCAGCTCTAGAAGGTTTGGAACTTGCTCCTGTGCAGAGGACTGTAACCCAGAAGTCACCTTCATCTGAAAGAGAACGTTGGCTGTGGTGTTTCCATCCCTGTGGTGAAAATGTTGAAGAAAATAAATAAGTGAACAAAGAAATACAGGGAGCTTTTGGTAGGATCATTGGTTTAAAATTCAGTTGGAGCAAATACACTACATTCTACATTATTCTCTTCTTTCTTTTCCAGTTAAGTTTGTGATTCCTTGGGCAGAGGTGACGCGGTTGGAGCGGGTCTCCACTGGTCTGATGACGGAGGCCATCAGGGTCAACACACGGCGGCGTCAAAGGGAGTTCTCCATGTTCTTGAACCTGGACGAGGCGTTCGGGGTCATATGTCAGCTGGCTGACATCGCCCTCAGGCGGCTGCTGGATAGTGAAGGCCTGGAGCTGGACCGAGTCCTTCAGCAGCCAACGCGCATCACCAAGAGGTCAGGGCTGCTCATTCTCAGTCGGAATGGGTTACAGAAATGGTCCGGCACAGTTTCCCCCCAGTCTGAAGTTGGAAAGGTGGGTGGGGGCTTTCCAAAGTCAGTCGACCATAGAACAAGTAGTTCTGAAGAAGCAGACTGGCAGCTTGACAATGTCCTAACCTAGAATAATGTACGATGACATGGCGTGTTAGTTGCTTGGCAACAGCAGCTGTAAAACGGGTTTGTTTCTGAGGTTTATGGCATTTTTATAATTCTTAACACATGGCTGATGCACTGTGTCCTGTTCTTTAATTATTTTAGTTAGTTAATTAGTTAATTCTGTCTGTGTAAAAACCTCAAGGCCAACACAGGAAATCAAGTTGAACGTAAACCATCACAGCTGCTCTGCTGCCTACTCACACAACAGTTTTATATAGTGTTGGTTTCTGTGAATAGCAAATGTATTTTGGGATTATCAGTTGGTGGGAGTGATCTGAGGGTGCACAAGTTGAGAAATGAGAACTGAAAAAGGAAGAAGAAAACTTGACAAGCAGATGAGATGGGCTGCTGAACATGAAATGACAGTAAG
>NW_018128198.1:746964-756179 GCF_001952655.1 Monopterus albus | reverse complement strand
AAAGAAAGACGAACAGAAAACAGAAAACAGAGAAAGCTGTTCCTGTTAGAGCAACCAGTAAACCCCCATCTTAGATTGATCATGGTGGACTCTCAGAATGTCCTTTATCTGTAACTCAGTCCAGAAAACATGTACCATTGGCCTGCTGATGGTGCAGTTGTGTTGTTTTTCTCCTTTCATGCAAGAACAAGTCATTTTACTTCACTTTGTCTTTGGCTGATATAAATCATGCAGGACATGGTAAAATCAGAAAACGTCTGAACCAACAACAGGTTCTAATATATTTGTTGCCTTCCCTGAAACTGTCCCGGACACCGTACCACATAGTCTGTGACCTAAGCCTTGCTTTTGTCTTTCTTGACCTTTTGGCTTTGTTTACTGTGCATCTCCGTGATCCTCCGACATTTTGTCAGCGCCTTTTATTCCATTAGTCACTGAACTGTATACCAACAATATACTGTATATGGTAAAGTAACAGCTGCTGTATGTTTGACCTGAGTTGTGCTGGGTGGGCGTCCTTTAGAGAGGAAGATCAGAGGATTTAGGTCACAGAGTAGAGAGAGAAAGTGTCCTCGGGGTTCAAAGCCAAACTTTGGTTTCTAGTCGAGGAGGGCAGATGGAGGCAGAACCCCGACTCCAGATCTTCCTCCATATGTGCATATTGTGCCTAACTAGACTAACTACAATAACCCTAAAGAACTAATTTCTCAAAGTTGGAACTATCTCACACAATTGTCTGCAAGTCAACAATATAACCTCCAAAACAGATTTGCTTTTACTGAAGCTGCCAAACATCCCCGTGATACAATGTGAGAGTTCTCACTGCTGCTCTTAGGTCTGTTTCATAATACCAGACAGAGGAGATTACAAGTGAACGGTGGAAGTGTAAGAAGACGAGCAACATACATCCAAAAGAACACAATGACTAGAACATGCATAAAGAAATCATATGATGTTATTGACCAAGTGCAGGAAGTGATGTACTGTACAGGCCTAACGAACCGCCCTAAGGCTAAGACTTAACATTTTATGTTGTTTGGAGGACACAGCTATAAGACTGTTGCTAAACTCTCTGAAGCATCATTTGGAAAAAGACTATTAACAAAGGAAGTCAGAGCTTTTCAGGGTTTCATCCTACAGCAGGGTAATGAGCCAGAAACGCCTCCAGGCTGTGTAGACAAACAGAATGAGATGGGATGGCAGCACAGTGTCCAGACTAGCTCTCCCCCCTCATCTCCCCAGGATGCTAGAGGAGCAGGCCATAAGGGAGTATGTCCTGGCTCTGTTCCGGCTCCCCCGCGGTGAAAGACTCCATGAGGTGGCTTCCTGTTCGGTGTGGACGCCGCATGCCCGCTGCCACACGGCCGGAACCCTCTACACCACCGACAGCTACCTGTGCTTCTCCAGCCGAGATGAAGGCAGCTGCACCCTCCTCGTTCCCCTCTCAGAGGTACAGCATTACTATCACTATGCAGTGTTGAAGGGACGTCAGAAAGTTTCAGGGAAATCCATTGGTATTGTTGTGTTTTTTTACCTCTGCTAACAGAAAAGCTAAAGGTGCGTTTATGTGGTTCTCATCAAGCATTAACCCTTACATGACTGTGCACACACCCCTTTAACTGGGAGTTCGTGTAGGAGCCCTGTTTTCTATAACCCGAGGTCATGTGTTTGGAGGTGAGCTTGTTGAACAGTCTGTGTTTACTTTGCCAGGCTGAGGTTAAAAAGTAACTGGCCTTGTGTGGATGATGATGTTTACACATGAACACATTACAGCGTAGAGGGGAACGTCATCAATGACTTGTGTGTGTTTCATATGTGGGTAAAAGTGTTGGCACCATTACACATCAGTGAAACAATGCTCCCTCCTTCCTGATGAGCTCTTTTGTCGATATGTACCTGCAGCCATCGATTCACAAAGAGCTGAATTCTTGTTTATTCTACAAAGCTTTTGTAAAATGGCCAGAACCAGAGGACACACGTCAGTGTAAAGGATGGGAGAAAGCTCAGTGTTGAATCATTCTGAGATGAACTCAGTCAAATAGCTTCTAGACTGGAGTCAATTCTTGATGTATTGGAGCTCTTCACCGAAAATCTACAGTTTTACATTTTATTCTAGTGTTATTGGTTGCTGGGTTGAGTTCTTTGTGAAAAGTGGAGAGCAGCAGCCAGCCGCCCAGTCCGACACTTGTTCCTTCTTTCCTCCACTTTAATCTTCTGTTTTCTGTTGAAGCATTGACTTTAACAATGTGTCAACACTTCTGTCGACTGAATGTGTTGTGGTGAATAAAGAACAATTCTCCTGCTTTAATCTCTGTTGTCTGCTTCACTCCTGCATATTTCCTCTCGAGCTTGGCCATAAGCTCTAGTTAAAATTCAGTATAGCTGTCATATGAATGTATGGCAGCACCATGGTAAAGTCATTTATTTTTAATCAGATTAATCCTGATGGTAATAATAAGTATTTTTGTTGGTAATCCGAGTGAGCATGACAACAATAGTTTGTGATTATGATTGTGTAACAGTTTTACACACACAGCATTATGAGGGCGTATAAGAGGCGAGTGCATCATGAAAACCAGTTGGTGTCCAGACTGTTTGTTGTTGTTACCAGTTGGTCTTCATTCATCCTCGTCTATGTATGTTTGCATCATGTCTCATTTTATTTGTAGGACCTTCTTGGCCAGCTTGTCATTTTTATTTCCTCTCTCCTGTTTGGTATTGTCTCAAACACAAGCAGTGGAAAGCAGCTGACTCTTTATCTGTGCATTGTGAAGCCTGGTTTCCCTCATTTCTTCTTCAGGTGTTGTCCATAGAAAAAGCGGAGAGCACCAGCGCGCTTCCCAACCCCGTCATAGTGAGTGTTCGGACTAAGAAGGCGTTCCAGCTGATCGAGCTGCAGGACAGAGACGAGCTGGTGGAGTGTCTGAACTCCAGACTCAGAGCTCTGCAGTGGAAACACTCCATGTTCCACAGCAGAAAGGACGGCAAGAGGAGCATGGTACGGTGCTGTCACCAGCAAACATAGGAGTCGAGTGACACCAGCAAACATAGGAGTGCTCATTTCTCCTGTTCTACACCCGTTTCTTTACTGCTGCCACGCATCCAGATGTTTTCTCCTTGTTTTGTTTCCTCAGAGCTCCCCAACACCCTACTACACCTTCTACTACGACACCGGCTATTCTGATGAGGAAGAGGTCGAGGAGCAGGTTTTACGCAACACTGTCAACAGCGAGGCTCTGATGACGGCCTTCCACCAAGACCAAACAGGAACCGACAGCGACAAGGTGAGTGGAGTCTGGCATCTGAGTGCAAGTCAGACTCGGGTATCCTGTTGACACAGGCCACGGATCAGTGTAATACATGAGCCTAAATCACTGTCACTCTAAAGCCCTCTGTGTGTTTGTGTCAGAGCATGGAGCGGGTCAAGGAGCGGCTGTGGGAGGGGCATTTCTCCGAGTTCGGCCGTGGTGTGCACATGTTTCGCACAGAGAAGATCCAAAGACTTGTTGCCATGGGGATCCCCGAGTCACTGCGAGGGGAGCTGTGGATGACACTTTCTGGTAAGAGAGAGGGGTAGAAAAGTTAAGCGGCTGAAGTTATAGAACGCTTTTAGACTTTTTTGTGCCGAGTTTGACCAGAAATCACTTCTTCGTTGGCCGTTTCAGGGTCAGGACTGATGTAAAGTTAGAATAAGAATAGTACAATAACTGATAAAACTCTGATTGTCATCACAATGGAAACGGTGACAATAGTGGCATCGTTTAATTTAGTGTTAATCTAATTTACTCTCATTACAATGCAACAGAAAACACACACAAAAGAAGAGCTGCACTTTTCCACTCCCACCTTCACCGAGGTAATAAAAGCAGCCACACTTTGTGTTGACTCGTCATTAAAATACCTGGAGGTGTTTCTAAAGTGGATGGACAATAATATTAGAGATGCACAAATGTGTATAAAAGTAGAGCAGAGGCCACCTGCTCACTATGTTCTGCTGACAGTCACTTCACAAGGGAAGGTGGAAACAGTGTGGTGTGAAAACAACCGTTTGGAGGTGACTGACAGCTGATCACATGCTGAGGAGCATTTTCATACCCCCCCCCCCCCACGAGGCCAAAACAGATGCAGGAAGCATGGCCTCACAGACCCCAGCAGATAGAACGACTGCTGGTATAACGAAAGCGGCACAAGAGCATGTGGGTGTGAACACAGCCTGGGCATCATATCCTCTTCTGTCCACCTCCCACAGCAGCACCTCTGCAGACAGAACCAAACTTTGTCAGCTTTTACTTTGGCTCGCTGTCGCTTCCTTTGCTCAGTCTCACTTCTCTGTGTAAGACCTGCAGCAGGAGCTGTGATGTCGCTGCCGTGAAGTGGAACTGAAAACAGATTTAATGCTGGGCAGCAAAACAGCTCCAAGATAAAGGGTCTGATGACTGATTTTTATTTAGAATATCATGTTTATATATTTATATCGGTTTCCTGATTATGTTTACTGTCTGTCATGTTTTAGATAAATCAAGAAAATTCATTTTGGTTTTCACCTTTTCTATTTGCCCCTCTCCTTCTGTACTGACCTGTCTGGGTCCCCTGTTTATGTGGAGGAGCCATTTCAGTGTGTCCGTCTGTGGTCTGTGCAGATGCGTCCTCAGAGCTCGAGTGTCATCAGGGCTACTACAGCAGCCTGGTACAGAAGTCAATGGGCCAGAACAACCTGGCCACAGAGGAGATTGAGCGGGATCTTCACCGTTCTCTTCCAGATCATCCCGCTTTCCAGAACCCCACCGGCATTGCAGCGCTCAGGCGGGTCCTCACTGCCTACGCCCATCGCAACCCAAAGATCGGATACTGTCAGGTCAGCATGTGGACACGAGGGGTTTGTAGAAGGGTTTGTCATTGTTTACAGCACAAAGATCATAATTGGATGCAATAAGAAGCAAAATTTAAGAATGAAGTAATGCAATTTAATTCTGCATTTCAGTTACTGTTCTTTAAAGTGAATATAAGGAAACAGAATCATGAACCGTTTCAATCCGATCACTGTGGGTGTTTATTAAATCTCTTCTGTTTCTGTCCAGTCCATGAACATCCTGGCGTCGGTGCTGCTGCTCTATGCTAAAGAAGAAGATGCGTTCTGGCTGCTGGTGGCTGTTTGTGAGAGGATGCTGCCTGACTACTTCAACCGCAGGGTCATAGGTGAGAGGTCAGGGGTCAGAAAGAAGAGGAAGCATTGTGTTTTTCTTTTCTCATATTCGCTCTGGCCACATAGAGTAGCTGTGCCTTGTTTTCTGTTTTCTTTTGTCTAAGCTGTTGCACCTCAGGCACCTGAAATAAAGGCTTATTTCCTGTGTTTGTCAAGCTGTTTATTTATGTCATGCAAGGTGCATTTGAAACAATTTCCTCTTCCTGTTAATGTCCAGATGTTTGTGGGCGTCTTTTCAGTCTTCTCAGAAATGGACCTTTAAAGATTGAGGCTGGAGTGATTTTATATTTGAACTAGTATTAAAAGTGTCCCTATCCGTTACCCTGAAGAGGCAAAAAACAGCCGTTGTGTGTGTAAACCAATTTGCAGTGAAAGAATATGTGTAATGTTGTTTAAATGAAACAATGTGGTGCGTTTTTGTATTTTTGAAAGGTTTGGGGTGACAGCGTACCAGGCTGTGGCTACACACAGTAATTCTTAAGAAGTTAAATAGTTATTTCCTTTTTTGATTAATATTAAAATGTAAAAAAACGTATATTTGATAAAAGCACAGACTTGGTTCATAGGGTAACATTACTCAGTCTAAATTGTGCTGCCACCTAGTGGTCAAAACCACAAACACCAACCAGTTTGAAAGCTTCCACTGCCTGTGTGGTCCGATTAATAATTTTGTTTAGATAATTCATTATATTTATCTATAGTTTTTCTGTTTTTGGGTATCAATAATTCCAGTATCATGTCATCCCTATCAGAATTCACTTACCCACCTCCCCGTGTGTGATGTCGTTTTCCCCTGCAGGAGCTCAGGTGGACCAGTCTGTGTTTGAGGAGCTGATCAGGGAGCGTTTGCCAGAACTGGCTGAACATGTTCCAGACGTCTCGTCCCTCTCCTCTGTGTCCCTCTCATGGTTCCTCACCCTCTTCCTCAGCGTCCTGCCTTTCCACAGCGCTGTCTGTGTGGTCGACTGCTTCTTCTTCCATGGAATCAAAGCCATCTTCCAGCTGGGTTTGGCTGTGCTGGAGGCCAACACTGCACAGCTCTTAGCCAGCACTGATGACGGACAGGCACTCATGATTCTCACAAGGTACATTTGTTTAAGGCTGTATAAAAGCAGGCAAATTTGATTTGTTGCTCAATTTGTGCTGACTGAATTTTATGAATGGTGATCAAAGATTGAAATCGCTGCACAACTATCACAGATTGTTGTTCAAAAATACAATGTGGCTTTGTTTGTTTTTAGGAATCTGAATCATATCAGGATTTAATGAAGACCACTGACCAATCGCATCACATTGCTGCTCATATGAAGTGTTACCTGAACATTAACCATGAGGCCTAAACAGCAGAAAACATCTTGTATCTAGGCTTTGATTGTTTGACTGTCACATTTTGCACGATAACCAACTTTTTCAGTGAAGAACTCATTAAAAGTATGATAGATGTAATGATTACAGGCTGGCTGCTCACACTAACACTAGTTAAATCCTCAGCTCACTGCTCTAAGTACCAGAGGTCACTGTACTTCAGAGCCACAAAGCTTTGAATCTTTTTTCAGCACAAATAGAAAGAAGGACCCACATGACATCCTGAGCTGCATGTCTGAACAGAGTAAACAGGTTTGTTTTTCTTGTTTGAAATGAGAATGTGAATGCTCTCCTCTGTGCTTTGCAGTTTTCTGGACCAGGTTGGAGGTGAGGAGCCGTTTTGCACGCCGTCCTCCCCTCCTGCTGCAGAGGAGACCAGCAGGAGCGACACTGATGGTCCCAGGGTGGGACACACAAACATCACTGACCTCATTAATGACTCCTACGAAGTGAGAAGCACACAGACATTCACTTCATTATTTGTGATCATCTTATCTAATTGTTTCATTACTTGAAAAGCAATAAGCTGTCCCTATCATCGAATAGGTGAGGCTTCGTATTTGTGGTGGATGGCATGTTTTTTCTTTTCTTCTCATTAATCACCATTGTTTGCGTTTTCTCCTGCCAGAAGTTCGGAGACCTGACGGTGCGGCAGATCGAGAGGCTTCGCTGTCGACATAGGATCCAGGTGCTGCAGGCTCATGAAGACACGACCAAAGAAAACACTGTGAGCAGACAAATGTCTTTAAAGCTACTCAAAGGAAAATTTAAGGATATCTCAGGTTTAAGCATTTTGACTGTGCGTTGTATGCAGTCATGATTCCAGGTGCCATCTGTTCCCTCTGTTTGTGTCTGTGCAGTTGAGATTGGTGACTCCAGATGTTTCCATCTCTCCAGAGAACATGGCTGATGTCTATGACCTCTTCAAGGTGTCTTCTTATTTCTCCTTCAGTTAAGCAATACCCTTCCTCAGTGAAGTTCCCAGCTGTCTTGTCATCTTTCCTAACCCTCCTTTGCTTTGCATTTCTCTCCTCCCACTTCAGACCGAGCACTTCATCAGTCTGTACTGGGGCGACAGCAGCTCTGCGGCAGCAGCGGAGGCGGCATCGTGGCATTACAGAGGCTTTGGTCACACCTATCGGCGGGCCCGGCCACAGTTCAAGAGCCTGTATGGGCTGCTGGTGCCGTGGCCCGGTGGCTCAAACCAGAACACTGACACGGTGGCCAACCGCACCTTCACTCTGCTGGACCAAGACGGCGACAACCTGGTCACCTTTAGAGAGTTTGCTGGCTGGCTGGGTAGGTGAAGGAAGGGGAGACAGACGGGAAGAGGGACGCTGAAAAATAACAGCTGAATGTTCCATGTTGAGACAGGGACTAGCAAAAGGTCTAAAATGTGCATTTAAATGAAAAAAACCAAGAGGAAGTTGACACTAACGCTGCCTCCTCACGGTTTCAGACACTTTGTACTGTGAAGAGCTGAATGAGAAGATAAGGCTGCTGTATCGCCTTCACATCCCACCAGGTCTTTCATTGTCTTAACACAAAGCCATTCAGAGATTTGAGCTGCAGTGCTGGAAATGACTGATTAACTTCACTCTGTGGGTGTTTTTGGCTGCAGCTCTGACAGAGAGTGAGGACGACCCCTCTGTGAAGAGCCCCCTGCTGTCCACAAACAGACCCCTCTGTGTTGACCTCTCTCCTGGTAGGTGCAAACACACTGCAGTTGATTAGCTGTTAATTTAGGAACTCAACAAAACACTCAATATATGTAGAAGAAATGACTCTGACGTTTTATCCTTTCTTTGAAGAAGGTGTGACTGTGTGAGCTGACTGTTTTTCCAGGTGTTGAAAGTGAAGTGAAAGACTACCAGAAGCAGCTGAAGCAGATGCTGCAGGATTTGGCCAAAGAGAAGGAGAAAGATCTAGAGAAGCCTCTGCCACTCATGAACCAGGTACTGGAAGTGGAACACAGTACACTACACTACACTACAGTACAGTGCAGTACAGTACACATGCACTCAGTGGAATCTGTGTATCTATTATCTACTAGGGATGGGACAACATAACGAAATTCAAAATACTGCGATACAAAAAATATGTATCATTTAGTCTCCATCCATCTCGTGTGGTCTCCTGACACCAGTGACTTCATATTGTTTGTAAATAAGACATCCTAACAGAACATAAGGATACGATCCAACCAGCGCTAGAAAAGAGACAAAGAGGAATAAAGTACAAGTATTCTGCAGTTTCTACATTGTTGTAATTGAATTTTTAATTGTATTGTGATTGAATCGAATCTTATCGAGGAAAAAGTCCCATCGTCCCTATTATCATATCCTGGTATGCTTCTCCTGTGGGAAGCGTGCACTGTCTTTCCAGTGAACTAGACTGTACTGAACTAAAAAGAAGTACCTTATGTACACGGTAACAAAATAGTGCTTATTTTGGACAGTTAGTTGTAGAGAATTTACTTAGAGTCACTCTGTACAGAGTGACTTTATTTCTCAAACTTCGGTCACTTGGACCACATTTCTTTGTTCCTGTATCCAGCTTACAGACAAAGACTGAAACAAACAAACCCTGTCACCAAACAAATTAAACTCTGGACCCCAGAGACTGAAGGCACCCTGCAGGACTGTTT
>NW_018128198.1:746334-746493 GCF_001952655.1 Monopterus albus | reverse complement strand
GCACCCCAATCATTATGAAGTGCTTTAAGAGAGTGGTGCTGGCCCACATTCAGAGCAGTATACCGGACACCCTGGACCCCTTGCAGTATACCTACCGGCCCAACAGGTTTACCTCAGATGCCTTTGCGGCTGGTCTCCACTATTCCCTTTTTGACCCGG
>NW_018128198.1:728849-745691 GCF_001952655.1 Monopterus albus | reverse complement strand
AAACGTCGAGTGGCCGCACTACTGTTATGGACCGCAAGCACCTGCAGAGAGTGGTAAGACACCAGGACTTCACTTCCCTCTCTGCAGAGTGTCTACCACTGCAGAGTCTGCAGGAAAGCCTCCTCCATCCTCAAGGACACCCCCAGGACGGACTGCTCACACCTCTACCCTCCGGTTGGAGGTACAGGTGTGTGAAATGTAGGACCTCTAAACTGAAAGACTCTTTCTTTCCCTCTGCCATCAGACTCTAAACAGCTGACAGGAGTATACAATCAGGATTTACTTCATGTAATCCCACCTGTACTGTTTACATTCCAAGTTTGCACATGCATAATTGCACACTCACTGCTGCCTATTGCACATTGTATTGTATCATACATTCTCTCTTTATTATATTCTTTGTTTTTTTTATTATATTTGTTTCTACTTGCTGTTTTTAAGTGCCTTAGATTTTGTGTTACTTATTTATCTACTTTATATTTCATTTGTATTTTGTGGCATTCATTGTGAACAGCAAAGTAAGAATTTCATTGTACAGAGAAACATGTTTCCTTACTGTGCACATGACGATAAACGCTATGAGTCTTCTGGCATTGTCGCCTCCCGGTGCCTGTTACAGTCTGACAGACCAACAGAATGACTTAAACATAAACCTAAAGATGGTAATTGATGATAAAGCAGTGACAACTGACAAATTACTATATTTGAAAAGGTGCAATCAAAGAATATTTGACATTTTACCTGGAAAGAAAAGATGTTGGATCAGATTCAGTGCTCAAACTTGTTGAGTACTTGTCTGAGTGTTGGCTGTTTCAGCACTAACCTACATACAGGAACTGAATGATGTAATTTGATGAAACTCTGACTTACACCCCCTTCATCCCCTCCTTTACAGCGGGAGTTCATCCAGTTCTGTAAAACGCTCTACAGCATGTTCCACAGCGACCCGGAGGAGAACGACCTCTTCCAGGCCATCGCTACGGTTACCAGTCTGGTGCTGCAGATCGGCGAGGCTGGCCACAGTGGACACAGCTCGGGGTCAGACATCACCGGCCAGGAGGAGGTGAAGGGAGCGCAGCCCACAAAGGTAGCTATTGAAGATGCCGGGGCCGGTGCCAGCAGGGGAGACAGGGGTGCGATGGCAGAGGAGTGGACAGTCAGCTATGCTCAGATCCTGGCGTCACTCCTGACTGAACAGGCGCTGGTGAACTTTTTCGAGAAGCCAGTGGATCTGTCTTCAAAGATTGCAGCGGCCAGAGAGAAGCAGTATCACCAGCGTGCAGGTTTGCTCACACTGCAGCACAGGACCAGCTGACTCCAATGTGATCAGTGGACTCTGAGCCTCAACACAGGCCAAATTTCTTATGAGGAAAACCACAATATTAGTCTGACTTGACTGTGACATGGAGCATCAGCTTCAGGCTCAGTAGCTTAAACTTACATGACATTTACTCTTTGTATAGTGCGACTTTGACTCCCTGATCTGTAGCTGCAGCTAACAGAAGTGTTTTTCCACAACATTTTGAGCCACAAAGACAGTTTTCAAACTCTGATTCTCAGCAGCCATGTACTGGTCAACCCACAGACAATATTAGTAAGATAAAAAATGTGCTCAGTTTGTCCGATGGGCCTGCAGTTAAACTGTGCTCTGGACCAATAATCAGTCACCGCTTTCTGTGTTTAAGTTGTAGCTACTTCAGTAAAGTTTAGTAAATGATGTACTAGTGCATTACAAATCAGTTATAAGCCATTAATTTGCTCTGTGGTGAGCCAGGTCATAGTCAAGTTAATAATAGCAGGTGTATCATAATCTAACCAGCCATTTTTATATTAAGCCAGTGGCCAAAGTTAGTAAGCAATCTGTAATTGAAAATGTAAATAATCAATAATAAAGGGCTTTTACAACATGTCATATAAATGTTAATTAGTTGTTAATAGATGGATTTTGATTTTGACCATCTTCCAGAAGGTCAGAGGTCAAACAGTCCATTGGTGTGACAAGTAAGCATCCTGCTGGAGAAGGACAAAGGCTTATAGCTGATGTATGAAGTATCAGGAAATGATATGACGTATATCATAAAAGCTGCCTTATTGAAAAGCAGTCGATGCTTATGAACAATGGTGCTGAGCTATGGCCAAATCTAGAATGCACTGCGTGTTCTTTTTTTTAAAATTGATTTTATAACTTGTTTCTTTAATATTAAAGGCTTCCATAGCTTTCACCTCAAGTAAAAATATTTTAGAAGCTTTTTCAGAATAATGGAAAATAACCAACCGTAATCTGAAACAGCTGCAGGAAGCAGAAAAAAGACGGCACTGGTGAAACTGTCCTTTAAAATAAATAACATGGCATAAAGATGTCACTTTTATTTTCTATTCTCTTAAAAGAAAATTTGTTTTCGGAGACAGTTTCTGCTGGGAGAGCTTATTTTCTCACTGTAACCATTGAATGTTGAAAGCTGGGCCCATATTCACATAAACATCCACAAATCAATGAACATTCTAGAAGCTACCACTTCCTAGTTATTATGCTGGTCAGCAGCCCACAACCAAATGTATAGAAGACGATAAACAGAGTCAAAGCTGAAGAAAAAGGAGGAGGCAAAGTGCTGCAGGAGCCTTGTGTGCTTTATTAACTACTGATTAAAGGTAGAGGACGTGCCTTACCCCAGGACCTAAATAACCGGAGGAAACAAAACACACATTCTACTAGTGGCCAGCCTTCAGAATAAAGGAGGGAAGTCGGAGGCTTTTCTCACACAACTCTTCAGGTGCGGTTCAGTCATGGAGGAGGTAGATGGTAACTGACTAACCCTTTTTCTCTCCATAGAATTTCCTTTATAGGCAACAACTTGAGCCCATAGTTTAGTCTGAGAGAAAACTCTCTCAGTACAGCTTGGACAAAAATGTTTTCTACATATTAAATATTTGTGAAATTTACAAAATAAAGGGCCAGGACATATGTTTGAGAGTCATGTTTTTCCAAGACAGTGTCTTAGAGCAGTTTAACAATCAGTTTGTCATTTATATTAGGCATTGTATGTATAATCA
Source organism: Monopterus albus (assembly GCF_001952655.1). Lineage (NCBI taxonomy): Eukaryota > Metazoa > Chordata > Actinopteri > Synbranchiformes > Synbranchidae > Monopterus > Monopterus albus. Next base: position 742,640 of record NW_018128198.1, on the reverse strand, counting down.
GAAATATTTCTGTGTTATGTCATGATGGTTATGTCAATCCACAGGCAACAGGGGCAGCAGTATATGAATGACAACAGAATTACAACACAATTCAAATACAGTTACAGAGCTACAAGGTACTAACAGCTACACATTGTACTAAGCTACAGCTGTGATCACAGAAGACCAATCAGTTTGCCCTGTGGATGCGTCTCACCCACTCCCTAGGGACAATGGGTGGGCCTCGTCTTTAAATCGCTTCAACATAGTTGGCTGGCAGCATGCCGGTCTTGCCGGTGCGTTGCACAGTACCGTACATCCAGCCCTCGTCAATGGACTGCACGTTAAGAATGACATCGCCATCTTTAAAGGACACCTCATCGCTGTCGGCTGCGCAGTAGTCGTACATGGCACGCACGGTTTTCTGCAGAGAATGAGGAAGACTTGGTCAGATTCAAAGCGTAAAAAGGGAAGAGTTTACAGGAAAAGGTTGGTGAATGTTACCACACCACATGATTCAGCCAGACTCGGATGAAGTCGTACTACAGCTTAGCAGCTGCACAATAAGCTCATTGCACTTGGATATAACAGAGGTTACCTCACTGGGGGCCATCAAACAAGCTTTTCATGGGATGTTGTGTTAGTCATGTTTTCCCTTCTGGCTTGTGGAGTGTGTGTCATTTGAAGGTGTGTTACTCACTCCAGTGGTAGAGGGGTGTGAGGGGATGGAGGAGACTGTGGTCTGCTGAGTGGCAACAGATGATGACCTCTGCTGCACCTCCACAGTCTTAGCATGTTGGTAACCTGCAGACAGGAGGGGGAAAACAATGGCCAGTCTGATCACTGTTTAAGGATACAGTCACACCACAGTGTGTGGATGCTACACACCATGTATTTTATCTGTGATGTCTGGTAAAATCCTCTTGACATGGCAACACATCACACACTAAAGGGTATTTGTTGAAAATTGCTGTGGTGACTCTGGATCATTACCTGACGTGGTGGCCATGAAGCCGTTGCTGTAGAGGGACAGGTGGTGGTCAGCATCCTGGGACAACTCGGACTTCTCATCAGCCCCGCCACTCAAAGCGCTGGTGGAACGGGAGTGCTCCTTGCTGCGACGTTGAGCTTGCACTGTCACAACAGCATCAGTGGTTAGATACACTGGCTGGTACAAATCTGTTTAACATGCATGGAATGTATATAATTACAGCTATGTTGCACGTTAACAAGCATTAATTAACTAGTCCTGTATTGTTCAAAGCAGCTGACATGTTTAAAATCCTTTAATTTTCTTACAACTACATTATACAGTGTTTTAAAATAACTGCTGAATTGAATGAAGGCTTTAAATGTTACTATTGTTTAAAACCACAATAAGGTAACTCAAAAACTGATGGTCATATTTCTGTTTGTTAGTATTTATTTACATATCACAATATAATGGGCAGGTTGCTATGAATTATACAGAGCACATCCTCCTTCCTCAGGCCAAATGATCCTATAATACATGTAAATAAAGAAAGAATAAATCAATCAAGAATAAATCAATCAATAAATAGCTTATGATCTTTTGGTAAACATGAACTAAATTCCATTTATTCATCCAAAACACAAGGATAACCACCTTTATTTGGCCAAGTATGTTACAAGGAATTTGTTTCCGGTACAGAACCGAGGCAGCCATCTGCGGTGCCAACTCAACTGACGGCTCTAATCATCGGGGGCAACGGGTTCAGTGTCTTGCCTAAGGACACTTCGACATGTGGACTACAGGCACCGAGATTCGAATCCCCAACCTTCTGGTTGGGAGACGACTGCTCTACCCACTGCACCACTGTCGCCTAAAGTATATCTACTTGTTTAGAGGTATGAAGCGATCCTTTTGAGTTTCGTATCTCACCTGACATCATGTGAAGACTCCTGGACTGGATGTTGTCCTCAGCAGGGTCGTAGTCGAACACGGAGCCAGGGTTTGTACGCCACACACGCAGATCTGAGGGCACAGAGTCAAATAGAGGATCAGTGAAGCAGTTACCAGCTCTAAATAACCAGTCTCAGTCTGTTATGTAAAATGTGTCTCAATCTATGTACACAGTTATCCCCATGTCTCACATTTGAGTCAATCTATGGAGGAAGTCAAAAGTTCATTTAACAGCACTTGAAGCTGCTTCAGTAGATCTGTAGTTTGGGAAGTGGGTCAAAAACACTATTTTATCATATAACCAATGGAATATTTTTCCTTTTCTTAAGGATCTTTCACAGATCATCATTTATTTTTCAGAAAACAGACCTTTAGCTTTGTGATTACATTGTAACAAATCTGATTTCAAATCTATTACAGTTACATGTAACTTATTATTTATTTGCTAAGAGGGATGAAGCTAATGACTATGTGCCTGCTTTGACTGTACCAGTGATGGTCTCATGGTCGTGCTCCAGGGCACGTCTCCTCTCCATCTCCACCACACGTCTTTGGATGCCACGGTAGGTGATGTCACTGAAGTCTTGGGTGTTCCTCTTCACACGCTCCGTCACAAGGTCGGAGATGACGGGAGTGAAGCTGCCCTTGGTCTTCTCGAAGTCCTCGTGGTATCTCACCTGGAGAGCATAGGTCACAACCACATGAAGTGTAATCTCAGTTTACACATGCAAAGGCCACTCTGGAAATACATATACACCTCTGTCATTCTGTTATTTCTATGCTCCAGGACAGTCAGTAGTGATGGACATGTACCACTACACTGGCTGAAGTAATTTAACGTGATGTGGAACATTACAACAACATTTGCTGAGACAAGATACATGCAGTCAGATGATCAGTCAGTAGTACAACCATGCAATTTAAAATCACAAATCCTCATCCTTTGTATAGCCCAATATGACTAATTTGACTAAAGAAACTTAACAGCTTAAATAGTCACTAGAGCACCAGATGTGATGTTAACTTCCAATGAAAAAAAGCACAGTCTACTCCAGTTTGAGTGAGTGTGATGTTAACTTCCAATGAAAAAAAGACCCCAACAAAAGTACAGTCTACTCCAGTTTGAGTGACTTGACCAAGTTAACCACCAAACTTGGCGACCTGGGCATCAGCACCTCCCTCTGCAACTAGATTCTGGACTTTCTGACCAACAGGCCTCAGCATGTTAGGTCAGACAACACCTGCTCCTCCACCATTATCCTCAACACCGGCGTACCACAGGGCTGTGTGCTGAGCCCATTCCTCTACTCCCTTTTCACCCACGACTGTAGGCCTGTGCATGGCTCCAACACCATCATCCAGTTTGCAGATGACACCATAGTGTTCAACCTCATCAGCCTACAGGGAGGAGGTACAGCACCTGGCTGTGAGGTGCGCTGACAATAACCTGCTCCTTAACACCAACAAGACCAAGGAGCTCATTGTGGACTACAGTAGGGAGAAAGGAGGTACACATGACCCCATCCATATTAATGGGGTGGTTGTTGTACGTGTCTCCAGTTTCAGATTCCTTCTTCCTGAGGACACTGAAGAAGAACCATCCTGGTGAACTTCTACCACTGTATCACAGTCTGGTATGGAAACTACTCTGTCTGAGACCACAAGGCGCTACAGTGGGTGGTGAAAACTGCCCAACAGGGACTCCACTTCCAGCCACTGAGGGTGTCCACAGGGAACGCTGTCTCCAATGTGCTCGAAGCGTTCTCCAGGACTCCTCTCACCCTGCTCACAAACTGTTTGACCTCCTGCCCTCTGGGAGGTGCTTCAGGAGCCTCCGGACCAAAACCAGTAGACTCAGGAACAGCTTCTTCCCCACAGCTGTCTCCTTATTGAACTCTGTCCCCCATTGACCCCCCACTGCCTTCCTCTATACCACTACACACACCCCAACCCTTTCTCATCTCATCTCTCCTCCTGGGACTAATACTAGGTATTAGCAAATTGATAATGGATTAGCATTTGTGGATATGTGTGAAATTATGTGTGTTGACATGTCGACTATCTTTACATGCTTGAAAGAATCAATCAATCAATCAATACAATACTCTTCTGTTACCTGTAACACTGACGTGATCTGTTAATTTGCACATACTCACAGAATACTGCTCTGTATTCATTTGGACACTGTTCACATGCGGATACTGTACATTTATCTTTATCTTTGCATTATTTACATCCATTCAACTGTTCATTCATGTAACTTGTTTCCTTATTCTGCACCGTTTCATTCCATCTCATCTCATTGCACTAGTGTTTTATAAGCTTAATGTACTTTGTCCATTACTGTAATTTAAATCCATAGCCTGTTGTACATCGTACATTACCCTACATACAGTATCTTACTGTAGATATCATTTGTACATATCTATTGGTAAATTAGTTCTGACTGTACAGACTGTAGATACTGTGCACTTTTCACTGCTGTTATTGCACTTCCGGTTAGATGCTAAAATGTATTTTGTTGCCTTGTACATGAGTAATGACAATAAAGTGGAATCTAATCTAATATTTTCAAAATCTGCAGTGGTCAGCTGTTTTTAAGAAATTACTGAGCCTTTTTTAGAAATACAAGTACATATTTGTGACCCTTTTCTTAGTTATATACTGTATATTTTGACATTTTGCCTCTATTCAAAGTCTGTTTTGAAGATGCTGACTTGCAACATGGGGAGAGAGAAATGGGGTATGACATGCAAGGAATGCAACAGCTGGAGTCAGTAGAGACATCAAACTACTTGGACTAACACATTGTTGGGTTTGGTTTGGCTAGTTTGTAGTAGATGAAGTAGAAAAAAAAACTTAAGATGCAAAAAGACAATTAAATAGACAAGTACAAAATCTTACCCCGGAAATGATGCGCTGAGAGTCCCTGACGCGCCTCAGCTCAGGTGTGTCCAGAATGAAGGCGGCCTTGCCCTGGACCTGCTTACGGAAACTGTCCGAGTACAGCACCTACGGCAGGGGACAGTGGGGACGTGCCGGTGGAGGAGCAGAGGATAAACAGTGAGTGTCTGAACTGGTTCACACCTGAAACCATCAAACTGTAGCCATTAGCATCCACAGCACAAAGGGTGGGGCGAAGAGACTGAATGATAAGAGGACACACAGAGGTTCTGGCAGAATGAGCTGCAGCATTTCTGGGATTTCAGACAAGAGAATTAGGGGGGTGATTTTTATTAAGAGGTCAAGGTATTAAATGAAACAGGATTACATCCCAATCTTCAGTGGGAGGACGACAGGGGGGTAAGGTGGCAGAGTTTCAACAGGAGAGGTTAGCAGTGATGATGTGCACACACACACACCACAGCTGATGGGATTAAACACATTTAATAAAAAAAGAAAAAGCACAGTGGTGAGAATTAACACCATTAACTAGAGCTGGGAGACAAGTCAGTTAGAAAAGGGTTAACACAGAACAGAAGCAGAACAGCTTCTAGCAGTGTTTTAGAAGGTACCGAGCTAATATTTTCTTGGTTCCTTTTGACTCGCTCCATCTCGGGAGTAAACACCACAGGAGTTCCCTTGGCTGAAGTGTCTTTATACATCACCTACAGGATAGACAGACAGCCCCCAGGGGCCAATCAGACAGTGAACCATACACAGACCACACACCTATAGGACTGGTTTCATAGACTTGGATTCAACTCAGGAAATTTCCCAGATCAACTGATCTCACAGATGTGACAGATGTTGCTTTCAGTTAATGTGACATTTGTTGCTTTTGTAATATACTATAGAGTCTGAGAAAATGGTCCTATAGAGTGACTCATCCTGCTGTTGAACAGCCAGGATTGCTGTTGTAGAAACAGATGTGGAAACAAACACACTCCTCATACTTCAGCAGTTTTTTTTTTGAAGTGGAAATTAACATAGCAGCAGGTGCCTAATACGAAGAAAGCTGGGCTACAGGTTAGGAAATGCTGTATATTTGAAGGGGGCCCTTGAGGAGCATCAGAGGCCAAAGAGGAGGGTTTTACTCAGCTTGAAGGGTTTGACTGCCAAGGATTAAAGATGATTAGAAAGAAAGAAATGCATAGATTAAAATTAAGGGAAAGTAGGGTTAAAGTGGTGCTGATGGCAGGACTGGGGCTCAGGAAACTCAGGGTGTAGATGAGGTGATGAGAGTGTAAGCTGAAAGCAGGAGGAGGGGGAACAGCACATAGTTTTATGATAGGTATTACTAATGAGCACTACTATCTACACTCAACAGTTAGGAGCACACGTGGTTCGGTTTTGTTCCACTACCGAGCTGATGTGCCTCTGGGTTTCTCTGACACGCTTCACTTCAGGGAGGTCCGGGATAGCTGTGGCCCGACCAATAGATTCCCTGTATTTTATCTACCCAGCAGTTTGGGTTTCATGTGGGGAGAGTAGAGGAAAAAGGAGAAAAGCAAATCAATCAGAGACAACTGAAGAAAGATAAAGAGAGAAGAGACACAGCACAGCACCAAAAGCACAGCAGACATGAAATATGGGATTAAACACAGTTTTTTCCTGAGAAATGAAGAAGCAGATTGTGTTAGACAGGGTTTGATGTGACAAACACAAATGTTTGAACATCTGATAAAGTCTAAAGAGTTGTTATGACACTGTGTTTGATGGAGACGAGGAGTAAGGCAGAAGGGCAGATGAAAGCAAACAAAGCGTCACTCTGTAGAATACCGTGCTAATATTTTGCTGATTGCGTTTGACTCTCTCCATCTCTGGGGTCTCTGATACTGATGTGCCTTGTCCCACACCTTCTTTGTATTGAATCTTTGAATGAGACAGCACAAAAAAGTCAAATATGGTGGTAACATATATTTGGCAGGTTAGTTTAAGTTGAGTAGGGAGGGGAAATGCCAAAAACAAAAAAACTCAAAAGAAAAAATAAACAAACATCCAGGGAAAATGTTACTTTTGTGGAAATATGGCTGGTAAATAGGAGTGATTTATGAAGCATAGTTAGGATGGAGGAGGGGGAAACAGTACAAAAAAAGACTTTTAGACAGGTCAGAGAGGTCAGAGGGCGTTTGATGAATGATAACAAAGGGTTAAAATAAGGGTCACTGCAAGTCTGTTCCTCTACCAAGCTGATATTCTTCTGGGTATCTCGGACCCGCTTCACCTCAGGAAGATCTGGTATGGCTGTGCCTTGACCCATAGAATCCTTGTACTGTATCTGCCCATTACATAGGTTACACAGGTACAGAGTCAGTCAGGGACCAACAGAAACAATGTACTGTACACATAGACATGCCCATCCATCCATAACAAAAGCACACACTTTAGAACAACTCATAACACAAAGTGATTACTTATACTGACTTTTTAAGATTTCAGTGGTAGTTGAGTACTTTGAAAATGAGCAAAGATGTTAAACATGTAGTTTCTTTTTAAAAATCAGTGGTCTGTCATTTAGTTTGACACTTGGAGGGGTTGGATGCAGTGAATTATCATGAGAGAAAAAAATTATGCAGAGCTTTCAAAGTCTAGCTACCAAGCCATCAAACAAGGTTGGAGTGGAGTTTATGAAAGTTATTAGGATGGAGGAGGGAAAACTGGTAATAAAAACACAAAAGGTAAGGTTTTCTAGCTTTTTAGACTAGGCAGAGGGTTCCAGAGGGTGTTTAAGGAATGGCTATAAAGGGACAAAAAGGATCACTGCAAGCCTGTTCCTCTACCAAGCTGATATTCTTCTGGTTATCTCGGACCCGCTTCACCTCAGGAGGATCTCGTATGGCTGTGCCTTGACCCACAGAATCCTTGTACTGTATCTGCCCATTACATAGGTTACACAGGTACAGAGTCAGACAGAGACCAACAAAACACAGTATGTACTGTACACACAGACAAATCCATCCATTCCATATCATTAACTTCAGAATAACCTACAATAAAACGTTATTACTCAGACTGATTTTCACATTTCAGTGGTAGTTGAATACTTTGGAAATAAGGATGTAAAATATGCAGGTTTCTTTGTCAAGATGGATGATACTTCATTTGGTTTAGATGCAGGGGGATTATCATGACAGAGCTCTCAAAGGCTATCAAGTCATCAACTAAAAAGGAGTGACTTATGAAACTTATTAGGATGGAGGAGGGAAAACTGGTAGTAAAAACACAGAATGTAAAGTTTTCTAGATGTTGGGAGAGGTGGGAGAGGTCACAGGGCATCCTGAGGAATGAATACAAAGTAATAAAATAAGGGACACTGCAAGTCTGTTCCTCTACCAAGCTGATATTCTTCTGGGTATCTCGGACCCGCTTCACCTCAGGAGGATCTGGTATGGCTGTGCCTTGACCCATAGAATCCTTGTACTGTATCTGCCCATTACATAGGTTACACAGGTACAGAGTCAGACAGAGACCAACAAAACACAGTATGTACTGTACACACAGACAAATCCATCCATTCCATATCATTAACTTCAGAATAACCTACAATAAAACGTTATTACTCAGACTGATTTTCACATTTCAGTGGTAGTTGAATACTTTGGAAATAAGGATGTAAAATATGCAGGTTTCTTTGTCAAGATGGATGATACTTCATTTGGTTTAGATGCAGGGGGATTATCATGACAGAGCTCTCAAAGGCTATCAAGTCATCAACTAAAAAGGAGTGACTTATGAAACTTATTAGGATGGAGGAGGGAAAACTGGTAGTAAAAACACAGAATGTAAAGTTTTCTAGATGTTGGGAGAGGTGGGAGAGGTCACAGGGCATCCTGAGGAATGAATACAAAGTAATAAAATAAGGGACACTGCAAGTCTGTTCCTCTACCAAGCTGATATTCTTCTGGGTATCTCGGACCCGCTTCACCTCAGGAGGATCTGGTATGGCTGGGCCTTGACCCATAGAATCCTTGTACTGTATCTGCCCATTACATAGGTTACACAGGTACAGAGTCAGACAGAGACCAACAAAAACAATGTACTGTACACACAGACAAATCCATCCATCCATAACAACATACACCTCAGAATAACTTGCACTGGTTCTCACATATTTCAGTGTTAGTTCTGAAAAAATGGATGATAGTTCGCTTAGTGTATTACTTCAAATGCAATGAATTATCAGAAAGAAAAATCATACAGCACCCTCAAAGTTCCAGTAGATGATGAAGATGTTGTGTCAACAATTTATTTACAGTGTCTTTGGGGGCACTGCAATATCGATAATTGGTTCAAAAATAAAAAAAGTAAAACAAGCTTCGTGGTTGTATACCTCTGCCAGTCAAACAGTCAAATTCACAGGTATGAGACAGAAGTAAAGTTGCCGACCCTTAACCACCAAAATCTAATCAGTTCATCTTTGTGTCCAAGAGGACATTTGTGCCATATTTGAAGAAATCTTCTTGTTCACAAGAATCGTACAGACGGACAACCCGAAAACATAATGCCTTTTTGCCACAGCTATTGCCAGCGCGGAAGCAAAACAACTTGGGTTAAAAATGGTAATTTGAGGAGATTAAATGTGAAAACAGGTCTGGTTATATTCTTGGACATTAGAAAAGAGGGAATATGGAGGGAGCTGGGTTGAAGAGGAGGATAAGACGGAGTACAGGTTCACTCTGTGGAATACCATGCTAATGTTCTGCTGGTTGCGTTTAACTCTCTCCATCTCAGGGGTCTCGGGTAAAGCTGTTCCTCCTTCCAAATCGTCTTTATACTGAATCTTTACGTGGACGAAGAATAAAAGCAACAACCAGGGATTATTAATTTTTGTAAAATGGGGCTACAGTAGATGCTTGATTTAACTTCTAAACGGGCACATGTCAAGAAAACTACACTGAATGAGACAAACATCTAAAAGAACATTTAAAAAACAACTTTTGTCTGAACATGTGCACAACAACATGGTACCATGGACAAAGTATGTAACATCACACAAGCTCTGCACTAGTGAGTCTAAATGTTACTACACAACAAACTGTCACGGGTTAGTTGCGTGAATTAAAATGCTGCATGTTTCACAAGGTTAAAAAAAGTATTTGTTTGGTCAAAATAAATAATAGCTACATATCAGTGTTATTAGAAAATGTTAAAATATAAATATATATATATATATATTATGGAATAGATACCAAGCTGAAATTCTTTGTATTCTCTTTAACACGGAGCATTTCAGGAGTGTCCTGTACAGAAGACACTTTGCCCTTTATGTTTTTAAGGTCAATCTGGTATTGAAGCTACAGGGAGAAAAACAAAAGTGCAGTTAAAATGTTTCACAGTGATACAGAGAAGAAAGAAGAGAAGAAATCCAGGATACTAAAAAAGTTGACCTTAGTCTCTGCTAAGGATTAGCATAAAGGCTATTGCCAATATATCTTTGAGTAACACATACAATACTACTTCGATTATGAAACAATGACAGAAAACACAGTATTTACATTTGGGTTCAATTAAATTAGAGCAATACTAATGTGAAAGACATTCCATTAACAGTACATGAATATAAAATACTGAAGATAATACTTTACAGCAGACATAGAGACATACACAGAGCCGCCAGGTCCTGCAACAGTCGAAGACACGCTGCTCGAGTAAGAACCAGCATAATCCATTTGTTTACTTTCATTACTTACAGTGCTGAAGTTCCTCTGGTTCTCACGAACTCTCAGCATCTCTGGAGTGTCCAAGACGGACACATAGTGACTCATGGTCTTTTCAGCGTCCTCTTTGTACTTTTTCTGTTGGGTAAAAACACAACCAGCAGGTATAACACTTGAATACAGTCTAATATTTAAAGCCTGTTTGTTTGGTTTGAAATATGTCCAGATACACAGGTAAACAAACTTGAAAGTGCTATTTTTTTCATTCGTTTCAATCTCGGACTGTAGAGAATGGTTCAGTCCATAAGTCTACCTGGCTGATCATTGTCTTCATTTGCTGAGCGTGGATGATGTCTGGGGTGTCGACAACAGACGTGTAGCAGGCCCTGTCCATCTCAGCGGTCTGCTTGTACTTTATCTGAGGAAAAAACATGTTAGTGAGAAGTATAAAAGCCTTTGGATCATATGCAGTATTCTCTACATTGACATCTCCAAGCAAAATATATAATAATATTAAGCGATAATTCAGACCTGACTAAGGATGTCGGTAGCATTCTTGGCCCTTGCAAAGTCTGGGGTGTCTGTAGCCAAAGCCAACATTCCTCTGCCCTTGATCTCCTCCTCCAGTGCCTTCCTGTACTCTTTCTATAAATGTTACAGGTGATAAAGTGTTACAGTATATAAAAGCAGTGTGCTCACTAAAAGCAGACATACTTATTCATATTAAGGGAAAAACCATGGTACACAGGAGAACACTTGGACAACAGATGGTGCATGAAGTTCAATTCAAAACTGAAATAAAAAGTGGGGTAGTTAAGGAAAGCATGTTAAAGCACAGTTATTTATTTTCAACGACCACGTGATTTTGCTTAGTTTTTTTTATTTTATTTCAGTCTGTTTAACAAAAAGTGCCTGAACTCCAAAAACCAGCCACAAAAGCATCTCAAGAGGTCTGGATCATGGCTGGATCATGGCAGCAGGCATTTTTCTTTTTCCTGCTGTACTGCAGGTGGGCTAGAGCTGCCTGTCTACATGAGATGTAAAATACTGTACATATAACCAAAACCTAAAACCCTTAAGAAAAGAACACTACATGTTCAACTGTAGAATTAAAATAAAACCTTTAGGCTTGGATTCATTGTAAATGTGACACACTGAGCACTATGCCTCGATGTCTGTCTTAAAATAAAACAAGTTTATCTAGTTGTTTTTTTTTTATATTTATAAGACATTAATGAAGGAGCATTAGAAAAACATAATGGGAAAACTATATACAGTGAAGGTGAAGGTTATGAGAACATTTTTTAAACCTCAGGAACAGGAGCGTGCTGGATAATTAGCGATGTCATGTAGCAGGGACAAGAGTCCAACCCAGCAGCTGCCCTTTTAGTGCGATGATTAGTTAAGAGGGAACAGGATTCAGCAGATGAAGCACCAAGAACAAGCTTGTAGAGGGTCACTCAAAAGAAAATGTGATGCCACTCGCATCAACTTGTCAGTCCTACCTCACACAGGATGTGAGTAGCATTCCTTGCTCTCAAGCGCTCCGGAGTTTCCTCCAGTGCACTTAGCCCTTTACCCTTCACTCCTTCTTCTAGATCCCTCCTGTACTCTTTCTACAGGACAGAAAAAGAACAGAAGGACTGCAGAGAAGGGCACACAGACAAACCAGGCCAAGACATACATACAAACAGTACGGTGGACGTGCTGTCCTGCTTGTCCTTTGAGCTCAAGTCACTAAGCCTTTCGAAAACAAACAATTCAGGTAGGCCTACTGTGTTATTACTTTAAAAGAAGATTGTCTGGCAAGTATGTGGCTGTGGAAAGTGGACAGAGGTGTCACTATTCTGGGGGACTTATACAAGGGAGGCAGAATTACGTTTTGGGAGTTATCACAATAGTATGGCCTTGATAGAGCTCATTATTGGAGATATTTTCACATACATCATGTTCTGAAGGCATCATTTGGGCCTTATCCAGGAGCTCTGCAACCAACAGGGTTTTGGGATCCCTCGTGGATTTGGGGGTCGCCTTTGAGGACCAGGAGTGGGAGAGTATTTGTGCCAATGGTGGCATTATAGCTAAAGATTCAAGGATTTGACTTATTTGGTTTAAAGTAAAGTATAGATTTTACTGGACTCCATGTAGACTAGACAGGGGCTGTTAAGGTCAATGCATTGTAAGATGGCCAGTGACTCAGTGACACAATATGGTCAACAATGTACATATTTACATAAATAAATGTCATTAAAGAATTGTCACAATTTCACACAGAGAGAGAAACTTAAGCAAGAATCTTGATAAAAGACAATGAACCACATTTTATGAGTTAGTGAAAACAAAAACAACAAAATGATTCATGACGGTGTTCCACCTTAAAAACTACTGGCGCACCATTCAAAAGATTACATGGATGCATGCAGATGTTTTAATCTCCACAACCTTAGTTAAGAGTTAATAGGAAAAACTGGGAATCCGAGATGTAAATGGATACAGATATAAACAATAACTAACTATAACTACTCTACAACAAATCACACAATGGATAAATGTTGCACTGTTAATAGTTTAGGGCTGTGTAGTGAAGCATGCAAAAGAATTCAGACTAAACTACCTGGGCAGACTTACAAGAGGGAAGGAAACACTTATGGGATTAAAAAAGTTGGATCAACAAAGAGGGACTGTGGCTGTGACATAGTCTTAATGGGATTATAAAACATGGGTGAGGTAAACGATGGAGGTTGTCAGGGATAAATTATCCTTAATTACCTCACTGGCTATTTGGGTGGCGTGTTTGACATGTATCATGGCAGGGGTGACCTCCAAGCCTGAGAGGTTCTTGCCCCTCATGTGCTCTTCAAAGTCCTTCTTATAGTCTTTCTATTGGCCGCAGAGATAAGACAGGGGACAGATAGGGCTCAGATAACCACATGCAAGCTTCACAGTGCAATTTCATCCTGGTTTACACCATGTTGCTTATAATGACACCTGCTTCATGAAAATCAAACTAAACTTATTGCATTATTAAAAACTTCAGGCTCGTTAGACATTTTTGAGACAGGTATGTTTGCATTATAAGCAGATGATGTAGCTTACATAAAATTACAGAACAACAATACAAAAAGTTTCATTTTAACATTTTACACTGCCTTTTTTAATTACTGTATTATTGCAAAATGCTGTGGAAGTGACAATTTACTGTGATCTAAAAAAGAAAGTATTCAACAAGTCACAGGATGCTGTAGTTTATAAGCATCTAAACCCAGTCTTGATTTAATAAAGTGGCAT